>NC_081436.1:14160910-14420373 GCF_949786415.1 Peromyscus eremicus | reverse complement strand
AGAGGGCCCCACCAAATTGCCTTTCAGTGGGCATGTCATCTGAATGCCCACCACCCATACGTGCCTGTCTAAGTTCACAGGGCACAAGAAGCTGGCAACAGGGGCTATACAAAAACTCAGACGAAGTCAAAAGTGATATTGGCATCGTCTCCATACGGCAGGAAGTCATCCAGTCAGGCCAATATACAAATAAAATTCCAAAATAATTTCCCATTGTTTTAAACGCTACCCCCACCCGTGAGTCCCCAAACCCATTTACCTTGATGGCTTTTTCTGTTAATTGTCTTGCTATTTTGTATCTGTCTAATTTGGGGGAAGAAGACAAATCTTGGGGAATTCCTTGTTTTAATTCTGCAAAAGAGAAACAGGCATCAAGGCAAAGGAAAGGACGGGTGGATTAGAACATCACTTCAACCTGACAGCAGACACACAGGGAGGCCTCATCTCCACCTGCCTCTGCCCACTCAGTGTCTGCCTGTCCTCCACTCTCCTCAAGTTCCGTGGCCTCTGCCCACCCTGCCTGCCCTGCCCGCCCCCTGTAGTTCTCAGCCTTCTATACCCTTGCTACCTTTTGAGAGTCTTTGGCCCACTCCCACCCCAAGTGCTCTCCCCTGCTCCGCCTGCCCCAGGCCACTCTGGCATTGGGTAGTCTTTGTCTGTTTGATTGATTTTTAGACAGAGTCCCTCTATATAGCCTTCCCTGGTTGTCCTGGAAGTTACTATGTAGGCCAGGCTGGCCTCAAAATCACAGAGATACACCTGTCTCTGCCCTCCGAGTGCTGTGACTAAAGGTGTGCACCACCATACCTGTCCTGCATTGGGTAGTCTTGATCCTCTCTAGATATGTCTAATGTGTGGTGAGAGAACATACAGCCTCCCACTATCTCCACCTGAGTCCATGGCTTTTATTCAGTGGCTATCCTCCCTCCTACCTGGAGGAAAGGCCCCCAATGTCTCCCTCTTCTCTGGATGGCCTCCCTGACACCAACTTCTCTCGTGGCAACCTTTCGATGCCAATCATTCCCGTAGGCACACAGCAGACACTGCAGTGCCCCAGGCCTCTCTAGTCTCCGCCTCCCCCTATCTGCTGGGTTCCCACAGGAACCCACGCCTGCAGGGTGCACTGAGTCTTCCCTTCAGGCAGCACAGGCCCTTGGCTGACCAGAATTCCCCTCCTTGTACCCCTCATTGCTTCTCCTTCTCTCTCCAAGCCCTAAATGTGGAGTCGTGTGTGTGTGTGTGTGTGTGTGTGTGTGTGTGTGTGTTTCAAGACAAGGTTTCTCTGTATAACTGCTGTGTCTGTCCTGGAACTCGCTTTGTAGACCAGGCTGACCTCAAACTCACAGAGATCCGCCTGCCTCTGCCTCCCAAGTTCTGGCTAAATGTAGAGTCTTCACAGTACATTTCTACTGTTTCCCCAAAATGTACAGATTCCTCCCAGACTACTCTGACCCCCAGTGTCCCTGGGCCTGCAGTGCCCTGGACCCCCCAAGGAGATTCAGGAAACATCAGTCCCATCCTGTCTACCTGATCTTCCTGTGGCTCTCTTCACCCTAAATCCACAGGTACCAGGGACATGGACTTCAACTAAAGCACAAAGCAACTTGGGGGGGTGGGGTGGCTAAGAACTGTATGTCCACGAAGAAAGGGCAAGTCCTATCTGCCACCTGACAAGATGCCCAGAATTCATTCTGAAGCATGTGAAAGCCACACCAAACTCCTAGCAGGAGGAAAAGCATCACAACCTCACCTAGGCAAAAATTCTCAGATGGCACACACAGAAAATAAAAGTTGGGCTTGGTAAGTTTGGAACTGTCAAAATTAGAATGTTCGGGGGCTGGGGCTGTAGTTCAATTGGTAAAGTGCTTCCCTGGCAAGCATGAGAACGTGAGTCCCGTGAGCAGCCCTGACGTATAAAGCGATGCACAGTGTCCATGCATTTGCAATTCCGCTGGGAAGGTGCAGGCAAGGGGATCCATGGGGCTTGCTGGCCAGCTTGTCTAGCCTATCAAGTGAGCCCCAAGTCCCAGGGAGAGACCTTGCCTCAAAACAAGGTGGATGACTCCTGAGGAGTGATACCCAAGGTTGAACTCTGACCTTTGCACATGTGTGATGTGCCATGAATGTGGACACAAGCATACGTAGCACAAAAATTAAAATGTGCTGTTTCATTAAAAAAAAATGAAAAGGTAAACCACAGACTGGGAACAATATTTACAAATACACCACTTGGACACAAAAAGGTATAGAGTGATGGACTCCATGTAGAGAAGCCCTGACCAGAGCTGGCAAAAGAAGACCTCTATAAAAGTGAAGACCAGAATAAGGGACAGGGGTGCATAGGAAGGGGTGTGAGGAGAGCAAGTCCGTAAAGATGGTCAAATACTAATGCCTCCAAATGCAAAGAGCAGCGGTTATCAAACAAGAAGAAACCATTAAGTCTGTAGTCATAGAGTTAGTGTGTGGCCTTCAGCAGTGGACGGAATGAACAAAGAGGCCAGTGGGAACACACATGACCAGCAGGATACCCTCCCTGGACTCAAACCAGCAAGGTGACAGGACATCAAACCACAATCATTGGCATCATCCCACAGACGTGACAGGGTTTTGCAAATGTCATTGAGGTCCTAAATCAGTGACTCTGATGAATAAGCAGTCAGTCTCTGGGGCCGGGGGGGGGGGGGCGCTAACTCATCTGGAAGTCAGCACAGCCAGCCTGAGATCTTGGTCAGGACACCAAGCTACTGTCAAAGCCCAGACTCTATTGCAGAGACTGACACATTCATTATTATTCTAGAATAGTCATCAAAGTTGGTCTTAAAGAAACTCTAGGCTAATTTCAAAGGGTTTGGAAGTCATAAAAATTCTCCTGGCCACAGAGCAATTAAGTCAGAAATCAGTATAAAAATAACAGAAAGCAGCTGAGAGGTGGTGGCTACAGAGTGAGTTCCAGGAAAGGTACAAAGCTACACAAAGAAACCCTGTCTTGAAAAACTAAAAAAAAAAAAAAAAAAAAACCTTAAAAAAATAACAGAAAACTACTGAATATGTGTAGATTAGCAAATGTACTTCTAAATAACCAGTGAGTAAGGAAAAAATTCAAGATGTAAAGTCTTTTACTTGTTTAACCAAAGACAACTAAAATACCAAATTTCAAATCTGGTGTGATATAGTTAAAGCTGTGTCTACAAAGAAATTCCCAGGGCTGGAAAGATGGCTCAGTGGTTAAGAGCACTGCTCTTCTAAAGATTTCAGGTTCAATTCCCAGTACCCACATGGCATGGCTGTTCTTCCAAAGGACCTGGGTTCAATTCCCAGCACCTGCATGGCAGCTCACAATTGTCTGTAACTCCGGCTCCAGAGGATTCCACATTCTCACATGTTGTGTGATATTTGATTGTATTCTGACAAATAAAGCTTGCTTGGAGTCAGAGGGTGGGGCCAGCCACTAGCTGACCAAAATTAACCAGAGAGGTTTAGAGGACTGGAGACAGAGAGGAGACAGGAAGTAGTATGGCAGGATCCTAGAAAGGATCTCAGGCCCCTTTCGGTCAGCGGAATCAGAGAGGTAGGGAGAACTGGCGGCTGTTCCCTGTACTCTAATTGACTCCCAATTTTTTATTGATAAAGATTAATTAGATTAACACTTCACTCACAGAGACAGACATGCAGACAGAACATCAATACACATAAGATAAAGAAATCATTAAAAAAAAAGAAGTTCCAAGTTGTAAATACACCTATTAGAAAATAATAAAGGCTTAAAGCACTGAATCAAAGCTGGGTGTGGTGTCACATGTCTGTAATCTCAACACTTGAGAGTTGGAATTGCCGGAAAATACGGAGTTGAAATGCAACTTGGCTACAGGAGTTCCAAGACAGGTGAGATACATAAGACACTGTCTTAAGGAACCAAAACCAAACAAAAAACGATTTAGGCATACATCTCAGGAAGCTGGAAGAACACAGTAAATGTAATCTCAAAGAAACTATTAAAGGGGACAGACATTAACGAAATATTTTCAATACAATAAATCAGATTGACCAAGCCAAAGGCTTAAGACTGGTAAAATTCATAACTCATTGGTGAGATTTGTTAATTAAAAAGATGGGAAGTGGGTAGAGAGAGAGTTCAGCGGTTAAGAGCACATACTGCTCTTGGAGAGGACCTAAGTTTGGTTCCTAGTACCCATGTCAGATGGCTCATGACTGCCTAATACTTCAGCTACTCTGGCCTCTACTGGAACCTGCATTCATGAGCGCATACCAACTCACAGATATATTTAAAAATAAATCTTCTTTTACAAAAAGATGAAAGGCATACGAAGTAACAACAGGGCAGGAGAATTCCTTAGATATTTAAAAACTAAGAGGTATGAGTTAAAGTTCCCCGAAGACAGAGAGGAAGGGTGGGGATGGGGGGGACTGAACCTGTGTTAGAGATGCTACAAAGCCAAATGACTGAACTTAGAGATATGGAGAGTTAAGAGTTAAAAAGTTGCAGGCCAGAGCCTAATTATCTTGGGCTATTTTTAGTCCTTGGAATGACATTTGTTGCCCACATGTATCTGACCTAACATCCTTGTGATTACCAAACCTTTAAAATATGTTCTTAGCAGACCACTAGCCGCCATCAATCCAAATCTAAAAATATCATCAGGTGTCATTTGAAACTGTGGCAGAGTTCTCTGTGCTTTGCTGTCTGTCATCTGCCTACCCATGGCCTGACGCCTCAATCTAGGACTGTCACTGTTTTGTAACTAGGAGTCTTTCATGCAACTGCTTCCACTGAGGATCATGGGATTTGAGTTAAGCTAAATCTATATCCCAGTCCATGGTCACTCACATTTGGCTCCAGAATAAACTATCTCCTGTCCCTCTGAGGTAAGGGCTGTGTTTGATACTGACAGAGGTGACTATGAACTTCATGGCAATAAGCTTGAAATTTAGATAAAATGGCCACATCCCATGGCTCTGAGGTTAGAGCACTGGCTGCTCTTCCAGAGGTCCTGAGTTCAATTCCCAGCACCCACATGGCGGCTCACAACCATCTGAAATGAGATCTGACACCCTCTTCTGACATGCAAGCATACACGCAGGCAGAACACTGTATACATAATAAATAAATAAATCTTTAAAAAAAAATAGTCAAATCCCTTGGAAAATACAAATAGAAGATAAAAAGAATACTCTAATACAGGAGTCAACTAATCTGAGTTTAAAATCTTCATATTACAAATACTCCAAGCCTGATGCATCAAGGAAGGTTCCTTCCCATCTTTCATTATATAAGTCTTGCCAAAAGGAGAAGCATGCCCACAACCTGCCATGTCCGTGGTACCCGAATCCTGCCTGGATACAAGAAAATGAGACCACAGGTCCACTGGCCGTAGATGACAAGATCAAACACAAGAGTTGAGCAAATTCTGGCTACATGTCAAGCGGCCATGACCACCAGGGAGCCTCCCATGGCTGGACCTGAAAGTCACCAGTGCCATGGGCCACATGAAGAGAATGAAGAAAAGTCACACTCTAGATGAAGAGACAGTGAGATACAGAAACAAACCAGAAAGATCAGTAATGAAAATTAGCTTTCATTCAGGTTTAATAGATACAGTGGACCATTCATGAAATCCCAATAGCTAGATCTCCATAGGTATAAACACACTGTTAATAGGGGCCAGAGAGGTTCCCGAGGGGCTAAGAATGCTTGCTACCCTTACGGTGTTCAGTTTCAGCATACGTTATCCAGTGGCTCACAACCGCCTCTAACTCCAGTTCCATCCAGCACCCTCTTCTAGCCTCTGCCAACGGCACTCATGTGCACATACCCCCACATAGACACCTAGACACATGCACATAATTGAAAAAGTTTAACGAAAAAGAATCATTACTAGAAATGCATTTCCATTCAGGCTTAAAGCTCGTGGCCGCATGGGAAACACAGAACCTGGCTCCAATCCTGGTGTTTTGGTTTCTCTTTTGGTTGCTTTTCCTGTTGCTATGATAAAATACCCCAACAAAAACAACTTAAGGGATGGAGGAAGGATTTATTTTGGTTCATACTTCCAGGGTACAAACCATCACAGTGAGCTGAGCACATTATGTGTGATGTCGAGCACACAGTGACAAATGCCATACTCATCTATCTTTCTCCTTTTTATACAGTTCAGGACCCAAAGCCCAGGGGATGGTGCTGCCCACTATTAGGGTATGTCTTCCCACCTCAGTTAACCTAATCAAGACACTCCCTCACAGGCATGTCCAGAGGCTAACCCAGTCTACATAATTCCTCATAGTTGTGCCTGAAGACTTGCCTCCTAGGTGACTCTAGATCACGTCAATCTGACAACCAATGGCAATCATTAGTTTCCAGTTGTCATACTACTCCCAGCCAGAAAGGACAAGGTCACTCACTGGAGGAATGGGGTCAGGAGAGACTGACAACCAGTAATTTCAGGTATCTTGGGGGCATTTAGAGACCAGCATATAGACTGAGGAGTTGACACAGTTGGCAAAGTGCCTGCCACACAGCATGAGCACTGGGGTTTGGATCCCTATTATCCATGTAAAAAGCTGGGTGTGGTCATGCATGTCTGTAAGCCTGATCATGAGGGGCAGAGAAGGCAGGTTTGGAACTTGCTTGGTAGCTAATTGGCAGTCTAGCCAATCAGGGCTGCGTCCTGGCCACAAAGATAAAAAGTGATTGACAGGTGCTCATGCTCATCTACCTTTCTCCCAATCCCAAGGATGAGGTGCTGAGTGATAGTAGAGGGCACACAATACCACCCTCTGACCTTACTGTGCATACACACACACACACACACACACACACACACACACACACGCTCTTACACACACATACTCACACACATACACTCTTACACACTTACACACACACATGCAGGCCCAGTACAAGCTCAGATGAGGAGCCAGACTACTGAGGTAGTTCAGTGGGTAAAATCCCTTGCTATGAATCCCTGGGAACTGGAGTTTCAACTTTGGAACCCACGGAAAGGTGTGTGCCTGTCAGTTTTTATCAGCTTGACACAAACTAGAGTCCCCTGGGAAGAGGGAACCTCACCTCCATCAGACTGGCCTGTATGCAAGTCTGTGGGAGCATTTCCTTATAAGTGTTTTTTTTTAAAGTATGTGTATGATTGTTTTGCCTGCACATATGTCTATACATCATGGAGAGAGAGAGAGAGAGAGAGAGAGAGAGAGAGAGAGAGAGAGAGAGAGAGAGAGAGAGAGAGAGAGAGTGTGCAGTTCCAATAGGGGCCAGAAGATGGCTTTGAATCCCCCCTGAAACTGGAGTTAAAAATGGATGTTAGCTGTCAGGTAGGTGCTAGACATAAAGCCTGGGTCCTCTGGAAGAGAAAGCTATTGCTCTTAGTGGCCGAGCCATCTCTCCATGTGCGGCATTTTCTAGGTTGATGATTGATGTGGGAGGGCTCAGCCCATTCTGGGTGGTGCCAAACCTGGTTCAGTGGTCCTGGGCTGTGTAAGAAAGCAGGCTGAGGAAGCCATGGAAAGCAAGTAAGGCAGCAGAATTCCTCCATGGTCTCTGCTTCAGTTCCTGCCTCCAGGTTGCCACCTCGAGGTTCCTGCCCCGGCTTTCCTGGATGATGGACTGTGACATCTAAGGTTATACTTTAAGTTACTTTTGGTCAAGTGTTTTATCATAGCCATAGAAAACAAATGAAGATAGAAACTGGTACCAAGGATGTGGGGTATTGCTGATGGACCTGACCATGTTGTTTTGGGTGGGGTGGAGGATTGTGGAAGTATTTGAAACTTTGAGTTAGAAGTGCTCAGGGTTTATTGAGCTGTATAGGAACTTGGAGGTGAATGCTGAGAGCCTTGCAGACAATGGAGGCCTGACTTGAGAAGTTTCAGAGGGAAGCAAAGGTCTATCAGAGATGTTCATGCGACTTTTTGTTTGTTTTTAGACACATGGTCTCTCTACCTATGTACCCTGGCTTTTTTTTTTTTTTTTGAACTCACTATGTAGACCACGCTAGCCTTAAACTCACAGAGATCCACCTGCCTCTGCATACCAAGTGCTGAGATTAAAGTATGTGCTACCACACACAGCTCATGTGATATTTTAAAATAAGAATGTGGTTTCTGGTCTTCTGGAGCTGAGGTTCAACTGTGATTAACAAAGAGACCAGCACCACTTAGGTGAAAACTTTGCTTTACCGGGACCATCAATGAGGGTTGGCTGGGGCTCAAAAATCAGCTGTGACTAACAAGAGACCAGCATCGTTGAGGCAAAATCTGGGAAGACTTTCCTCAGATTCACCACAGGGGCCAAGGTTGCAACTCAAGCTAGCAGCTGAGCTGGGTAATGTGGAAGAGTTTCCCACATGGTGGTAGTGTTGAAGGCATGAAGTGACGGTCATGGAGAGCAGCTGAACCTAGGCACTGTGTGGCAGGGTCAGAGTCACGCTGAAGAGAGACCAGGAGAGGCCATAGGTAAGGCGTAGCCTTAGTCTCAGTGGAGAGCCCAGCATATTGGAGATACTAATACTGTGGGATGCCCGCTAAGGACAGCAAACAAGCGAGGATAATGTGAAAATGAGCACACCCAAGGCATCCAGCAAAGTCCAGTTGAAGCAACAGCCGTCCCCTGCAGACTCAGGGCACATTCAAGGTCAAGAGGGACAGGTGACATACCGTGAGAAGGCAGCATGGAACAAAGTTCAACATAAGGCTCCCCACAGAGCAGGGACATCCTAGGTAGAAAGTTCATACCTTGAAAACCCAGATGGGAAGATGGGCCATCCCGGAGCAAAGATAACTAAGAGAACAGTGTGTGATCAAGCGGATCCAGATACGAAGAAACCAACTGTGAAGTTATTTTGAGGGAAGCCAGGAAGATACAGATATATTCCAGGGTTTGATTTTTATTAAGGGATTTTTGTGAATTTTATGGAAGTGGAAAAATTATTAGGTTATGTCAAAATGTCCTTTTAGAGATAGTAAATATGTAGTTATATATATTTATTTGGAAAACAATAATAATTAATAATTATTATTATTATTAAAGACAAAAGGAGATATTTTTGTAACATTAAAAAATAGGCATAATGGGGCTGGAGAGATAGCTCAGTGGTTAGGAGCGCTTACTGCTCTTCCAGAGAATCTGGGTTCAATTCATTCCCAGCACCTATGAGGCTGCTCACAACCATTCATAACTACAGTTCCAGGAGATCTGATGCTCTCTGGCCTCAGTGGGCGCTGCACACACATGGTGCACACACATGGTGCACACACACACACACACACACACACACAGGCAAAACACTCATACACAAAAAATTTAAAAAAATAGGAATAGACAAATGCTACTCTCAGCATTAATCAAAAAAGCCCCTCTTGTCAGTGAATAGTGGCGAATGTAGACTCATGGATGCTCAAAGGGCTAATAAGTGACAGTTGACTGCTCAGCCTTAAACAACATTTATGCCATCCCAAGGCTCAAGGAGCACTGTGGAAAAGATTTCAAAATGCCATCTTCTGGGCAAGACACAACCATCACAAACTCACACCAGCTCAGGTTGTCAGAATTGGGCCTATACCTTGCGGATGAACTTTTGGCTGTGAGCAGATTCTGGGAGATGGTGAGTTATTTCCCTTAGTTGTCTAACCCTGGTGAGTCTACCAGACTCCAGTGAGTGACTCCAAATTGATGATCACATAAATGGCCCTGATTCAACCAAGAGGATCATAGAATAAACTTGGGAGACCTTGTCTCAAAAAAAGAAAGAAAAGGGACTGGGCAGTGGTGGAACATGCCTTTAATCTCAGCACTAGGGACACAGAGGCAGAGGCAGAGACAGAGGCAGAGGTAGAGGCAGTCAGATCTCTGAGTTCGAGGCCAGCCTGGTCTACAGAGTCAGTTCGAAGACAGCCAGGGCTACAAAGAGAAACCCTGTCATGAAAAACAAAAACAAAAACCAAAACAAACCAACCAACTAACCAAACTCTTAGAAGTTAAGATTAGGGAAGCAATCATTAAGACTAAAATGGCCAGCCACAGATCCTCATGAGTATTTATAATATACTGATCTGACACAAAACTGGTATCCAAAATGTACAAGAAATACCTGCAAACCAAGATCTGGAGTATCATGGATCTAAGAAAGAGAGATTGGTAGCTCTCACAGAATGGTCCAAGTGGCAAGGCCAACACCAGTTGTGTGGCAGATGGGGTGTACCCCAGCTGGTAAGCCTGAACTATATCTTCTAAAACTAAATGTTGTACCCATCTATGACACGTGATTTTACTTTTAGGTATGTAGGTATTCGCCAATAAACGTGAGCCATGTCTGAAAGGCAAGTGCAGGAATCCACTTGGATAAAGAGCTTTTTCCCCCTCTACTACCAGAACAGTTTCCCAGGACCAATGCTATCTGGTTTTCACAGTCCTCAGAAACCCCAGGACCCCAGGAGGCAGCAGAATCTGGGCCTCCTCCTCTATCCCCAAACCCCTATGCCTGCTCCTTTGAATAGGGCTGACTGCAAACGCGGAATGCAAATGGTACAGACTGTTTTCTTCTTTGTGATCTTCATCCGGCAAAGCGGAAGACAGCTTCTTCCTTTCGCCATTCTCCATGCTTGCCTCGAGTAGCTGGTTCCTTTGGCCCCCAGCCCCTGCTGACAAGGGTGGAGAGGTCAGACATACCCAGGGAAGCAAGGGTGGGGTTCTGAGGTCTGAGGTGTGGGAGGGTGGTCTGGGAGGGAGGTCTGGGGTAAGGGGACATGTCATGAGCTGGAGGCTTGGGGGTGAGAAGTCAAATGGAAAGACGGGCCAGTGGGGGACAGGTCTGAGAGTGAGATGGGTAAATTAGAGTAGAGGACAGCTCAGGGTTAAGGAAGGAAAGCCCGGGGTTGAAGAGAGAGAGGTTTGGGGCAGAGTTAGGGAGGTCTGAGTGGGAGAACCAGTCAGGGGTGGAACACGAGTCTGGAGCTAAGAAGGGGAGGTCAAGGTAGGGAGACAGGTCAGAAATTGGGACACAGGTTTAGGGTCGAAGGGGAGGCAGTTACGGAGTTTGGAGGGAGGTGGGAAGGTGAAGGAAAGAAGGTTGAAAAGGCAGGGTGGGGTGAAAGCGGACAGGTGTCAGGGTATAAGGCTGGGAAAGTTCGGAGGTTCTAAGGAGCGAAGCCTGGGGATTCCAATCCGAGGGGGGGGGCGGGGCGGGGTTCGGAACGCGGAGTGGGAGGGGGACCTGGGCGCTAGCGAGGACCCGCCTGGCGTTCCTGAGGGCAAACAGTGCTCACCTGGGACCCGCCCTGAAGCGCGTGCTGCTCTGCAGGAGCCACGAGCCTCTCGGCTGGGCGTCTTGTGGTCGCCCCGGGCAACCGCCCCTGGCTGCGCGGCGCATTGTGCAGACCCATGGCGCTGGCGGCCTGGCTTGCGGCGGCCTGAGTGGCGCCCTACTCGGGGTGTGGGGCTTCGCGGACGCACAGGCAGTAGGGGCTGCAGACGGCTGCGCACGTGGGGAGGCCGATGGCTGCGGCGCGCAGTCGATACCCGAGGAGCGGACTGAGTCCGGGCACCGTTGCTGGCACTCACACTGAGCTTTGGTTCTGGATCTAGTCCCATGCTGCGGTCCGAGGAATGGCCAGTGCCGTGGCGGGGACGGGGGCGGGGACTAAGGCTCCTGACAGTGCGGGCCCGGGCCATGCATCAGGGTTAGCTCTCAAGTGCCTGCTATCCCCGCCAAGGTCATGAGTTCCCGCTCCACATCTCCCACGCACCTGTCAGGGTCACACAGACAACCCTAGCACTCAGACTACACCAAGTCACAAAGACCAGGGAGTCACACCCTGCCCCACCCTCGGCTTCCTCCCTCTTGGCTCCCTTGCTGTTCACAAGACGCCTCCACATAGGTCAGAGGTGGAGATGGAGTCCCAGGGTCCTTCCAGGCAGGTGTTCTCCCCAGTCCCTTTGCCAGCTGAGTGTCTCCTCAAGGTCAGGGTGGCTGTGGTACCTAGTGGGGTACCTATGCTGTGCACTCGGTGTTCCCAGGCTGTTCCCTTCTCTACAGCCACTCGCTGCCTTAACAGGTCAGTTCCTGTCTTTGTCCAGCTTCCCTATGTGGCACTTTGGGCTGTGTTAAGGAAGGCCTATCCATCCATCCATCCATCCATCCATCCATCCATCGATCCATCCAGCATCCTTCCAGCATCCATCCATCCATCCATCCATCCATCCATCCAGCATCCATCCAGCATCCATCCATCCATCCATCCATCCGTCCATCCAAGTTGTCATTGTTTTGGGTTTTGTTTTTGTTTTTGTTTTTTGAGACGGAGTTTCTCCGTGTAGTTTTGGTGCCTGTCCTGGATCTCGCGCTGTAGACCAGGCTGGCCTCGAACTCACAGAGAACTGCCTGGCTCTGCTGGGATTAAAGGTGTGCACCACCATCGCCCCGGCATTGTCATTATTTTAAAGCCTAAACTTCAGATCATTTTCATTTGGTTTAAAGCAGTGGTTCTCAACCTGTGGATCATGACCCCCTTGCAGGAATCACATATCAAATATTCTGCATATCAGATATCTACATTATGAGTCATAACAGTAACAAGATTACAGTTACGAAGTAGCAGTGAAATAATATTATGGTGGGGGTCACCACAACATGAGGAACTTTATTGAAGGGTCGTGGCATTAGGAAGGGTAAGAACTGCTGGATCAAAGGCATCTTTATTTCATAGGTCTTGCTCTCAGGTGTAGGAGGCTTCTCCCTGACTGGTGATCCAGGCTTTACTCACCATACACATCAAAAAATAAATTAAAAATGGCTTTCCACTCTAGGTCTTACTTCTCATCCCTGGTTTTTGGTTTGTTTTCTTTCTTTCTTTTCAGAAGCATTTGACAGGCTATGACCGTATTTGCATGTTAGCATTTATTGCCCAAGCATATTAAACTATACCAAACAAAAGTATACAAGAGACACTTTTTAGACTCCATTTATATGAGTTGTTTTTTAAGCTCTCTAAAATGAGAAAGTGCAAGCCAGCAGCAATCCCCCACTGCCCCATTCTGGTCCTGAATGTTCAAGTCTCCCGTCTCCTCACAGATGGCTTGCCATCCCAGTTTCCCCTTGGCTCCCTCCCTACCCAACAACGTGCAGCAGAGCTGCAGCAGGCCCAAAGCCTAGAGGGCTCTGCACATATGCAGGCCAGAGGACCTCTCTGGGTACTTATGTGGTGCAGGCCCCAGCCCTCTGGAGCCGCAGAGGATGAAGATAGGACAGGGACTCCCCAAGGCTGGAGATGGAGCTGCTTTGCTTGGTACTTTCTACCTTCCAGGTGCCTTACTTGGCGTTTCTCTGACTAAAAATAACAACTGCACTTTGCATGAATCCTGGCAGTCAGAGTCATGTGCATTTAGTAAGAAGTCTAGAAGGGTTTTCATTATCTCCCTGACCCTGGCAGCTCTTTAGGGGCACAAAATGCACCCCTCGTCTTTCCATTAGCCTCCTTGGAACCCACTGATACACCCCAGCTCAGTAAAGGAACATTGCCACTCACCTCCCGGAGGAGGAACAAAACAGATTCAGTGAAAGCACTGGCAGGGAAGCAGTTCCTAAAACGGTTCTCAGTTTTACAAGGGACCCAACTTACTGTGGATTCCTCGGTGCTCTTGTTAGTTGAGAGAATCCCGGTGATCTCTGGGGTTTGGGGGGTGGTATACAAACCATCTGTTGGCCATGATTTTCACCAAAGCCAATGTGACTCTCACAGTCAAACTATCCCCGCACTGCGGCAAGCATGCAGAGGCAGGGGAATGCCCTGAGGCCAAAATATCAGACCCTATGTGTGAGTAAGGATCAAATCAGGGAGTGAAGAGGGCTGGAGAACAAGGATGACCTAGGCCAGCAGGGTCACCTGGGAAGAACAGAACTGACCCTCCCGACAGGGCGCAACCTTCAACGTTTGCCCATTCCAAAGTTAAACTACTACAGGAAGTGAAAACCACGTTGCAGCCTGGCCGGCCCTCACAGGAGGGAAAGAGTATGTTAGAAAGCAGTTGCTGCAGGATAGTTAGAGTCTGTACGGTTGAACATGCCGGAGGCCAGACAGACACCAAGACTCGGTCTCCTTATCCTGTAGTCACTGGGCCATTTGTACCACCACAGCCCTCCAGGCTTTCTCCTTGTCAAACTCCTTCAGGGGGCTTCTGGCCACCTGTGATAAGAGACAAGGACAGTGTTAGCTCATCGGGGCCGGACCTGGAAGGAAGGCAGATTCAGCTCAGTCTGGGCAGCATCTTGGGTTCTTGGAGGCAAGCTTCTACACTTGTGAAAGAACTGAGGGGAGAGGACGCTAGAGAAGGGACAGACCATCTTAGAAATGCCCGCATATCCTTCCAGAGTGTCGGCAGGTGGCCAATGGGCGTGCAACCGGCAGCAAAAGAAGTGGACAACTGAGGCCGAGACACGTCTCCAGACACGAGAAAGGGTAACTCTAGCTTGCACACTTATTCAGAGCTCCAAAGATGGATACTTCTGGAATCTGGCAACAACAATTTATTCACCTGGCTCTAGGGCCTGCTGGTCAGGACACAGACCCAGGTGGACTTCACTTGTCCCAAGACAAAGATAAGACCTGCCAGGCAGGACCTGCCTGGACATCTCCTTGGGCACAGAACAACCAGGTACTTTGTGGTCACTTCCTTGATGGCAGTGGACAAGTTTGTCCAAGAAGACCCTACAGGGACAGATTGGCTCAGGGAGCAGGCCCAACCTGTTGTGGGGGCATCAGAACTTAGGATGGGGTTTGGGGGTAGGGAGAGTCTCATCCAGATAACTGTGGACTGGCTACTCCCGGCCCACTGGTCACTGGAATGTCTAGATGCAGGAGCTCCACATGCCAGGCAGGGGCAGCCCTCCCCTGCAGAGCATGGCATCTTCTGTGGGAGACTAGGAAAGGCTTTCTCTGTGTCTGTGAAAGCACAGCTGGAAGCCCTATGGCCATGGCATTTTTTCATGAATGGGTTTGTGCTCATTTTTTAAAAATAACCTAGTTCAAACTTTATTTCTCCATGATTTTTCTTGGGCATTTAAAACTGCAAATAAAGAAAAAAATACAAAACATCACAACAAATACTGAAGGACATTAGTGAAGGGTTCCATTTCTCTGAGGACCCAGGATAGGGCATCCTGGGAAGGCAGACCACTCACCTCCCCTGCTGGGCGCTCCTGGGGACAGGCCTGGGTGTCCCAGGATGCAGCCTGTAGCCGGGCGTTGACCTTGAAGCTCACACATTGGATGGCTGTGCCAGTGTTGAGGCCCCCCTGAAGCAACAGCACCAGCAGCAAGAGCAGGAGCAGCACATCATAGGACTACAACGAAAGATCAAGACGTGAGCAGGTCCGCAGGCAGATTCCTGCCAATTCTCCCCAAGACATGAGCAGGTCCGCAGGCAGATTCCTGCCAATTCTTCCCTGTCTAAGGCTTCCACAGAGTCAGAACCACTTGACCACTGAGCCCGGGAAATCCAAACATGCTTTCTTGTTTCAGTACTCTGAACCAGAACATTCCAGTTCAATCAATTCTGCTAGCTTGCATTTTACAAGTGAGCATAAAAAGGACCCAGGCTGTGTTCCTTCCACCCCTCCAATCCAACAACTATAGGCAGGTTAAGATCATGTGGGACTCCTGTGGCTCATGCTGAAGGTGTGCAAAGGGCAGGGGAGACCACAAGTGTCAATTACATATCTGCAGGAAACACACTCCTGACACTGGAATTGGCCCTGAAGAGCCTTTGGCTGAAGGAAAGTCATGGGCCCAGACCTACCTACCAGCAAAGAGACCTGAATACCAGATGCTGGTGAGGGAGAGGCCATAAGAGAGAACAAGAAGACAGGGCAAGAGTCCTTGTCCTGAGTCCAGGGGCCAGAGACAATAAAGTGCACTTCATACAGCAAGGGTGCTTCAGAAATATCCACAAAGCAACCAGATGGATGGCTTTCAGCACCATCCCACAGAAACACAGAGCAACTAAATGTTAACCCATAAAGGACATAGTGCTGACTGGCATGATGATGTGAGCCCATGATCCCGGCACTCAGGAGGTCCAGTCAGGAGGATCTCAAGCTCAAGGCTGGCCTGGACTATACAACAAGACCCTGTCTCAAAAATTAAAATATAAATTCATACATAAATGCAAAAGCTACATGTGTCCCACAAAGAGGAGCTTTCCTGTTTGGAAGGGAGGGAAGCAGATATGCAGCCTCTGCCATTAGCACAGGGCAGTCCCAGTACACAGCAAGAAGATGGAACAGATGGCGGCATATGAGGAGAGGACCTTGCAGGCAGGAGAACAGTCCATGAGAAAGTGTGTCAAAGGACTGAGGGAAACAAGGATTTTTATGCAAATGTGGCTTCAACAAGGGAAGCATCTTGAGAAAGATCAAATTGGTGATCCATGGCTTTGCCATGCTCTGGAAAAATCATGCTAGAAAGCTCTCTGGTGAGGACTTAAGGGTCCAGACACCTCTGCTATCTCTAGAGTCCCTCTTCCAGGTGCTCATCCTCAAATCCACATGACATGTGCATAAAGGCTGGTCATCAGTCGCTAGTCAAAGGCTGGTCATCAGCAGCTAGTCAAAGGCTGGTCATCAGCAGCTAGTCACAGGCTGGTCATCAGCAGCTAGTCATAACAGCAGACGGCTGGAAATAACCCAGTTCCCATCACCAGGGACTTGTCAGGCCAATGGGGCAACATTTAATCAGATTAATGAGAGAGTGCAGAGGAGTTCTGATCCCTCTGGGTGTTTACCAAACACTAAGGTAAATTATTGACTTAAATAATGACCCCTAGGCCTGGAGAGATGGCTCAGCCGTTAAAGGCTAGGCTCACAACCAAAAATAATGACCCCTAACACAAGGCAGTGGTGACGCATGCCTTTAATCCCAGCACTCAGGAGGCAGAGGCTAGAGGATCTCGGTGAGTTTGAGGCCAGCCTGGTCTACAGAGCGAGTTCCAGGACAGCCAAGGCTACACAGAGAAGCCTCATCTCAGAAAATAAAAACAAAACAAAATGACTCCCAATACAGAATAGTGATTAGAATGCCCAACCTGCTTCAAGGGGAAAGAGAGAAAATTATAATGGTGTGGTAGCTGGCAAGTAATAGGTTGGCACCCCTCCTCCTCAATTAACCCTTTGTACAGCTTTATAAACATAAATGTTATTTTGAAAACATCATTAAAATGTAAAATGAAACAAACCCTAATGTTGACTGTATCCAGAATCCACTGGACTTAACCACTCACCAAATCAAAATCATATACAGAAAAGGGATTTTGTCACACAGCATGAGGGTCACTCTTTAGTGGGATTAATATTAAACACACACACACACACACACACACACACACACACACACACAGAAGGTAGGCTATTGGTAGCAATGTTGGTTTCTTGTAATTGTGGGTCATTTTATGTGTCTATTATAAGACAAAAATTAAGTAGAAAGGCTATTAAATGTTACCAGAAACATCATGTTTGAAGTAGGAGTAAAGAGATGAAAACATCAAGTAAAAGAACTTCTAGGAAAAAAAGCAGAGAATGTTCAACTTGAATTGAAAACAATACAAAAGCATATCTGTAAACATACAGTTCTTCCCAGCTCTGTTCAATGAAAGGGCTCAGAAGAGAGCCCTGTGCAGAGGGAGCACACAGAGGCAGATTCTGAGCTCTGTGTCCTGTTCCTATCTGGGTCAAGGTCATGAGCCTAGGCTGTCTTCAGTGGCCACTTAGAAAAACTGATTGGTCATCACAGGAGCACTCATCTGGCAGGTGCCCTCTGAACGCATCTGGGTCAAGTTTATCATATAAAGCAGAATGTTAACAATACTCTAAAAATACTAGAGGCCTAGAGAGTCCTCAGTGATGTTCAACAAAAACCAAAGCTGTCTGTCTGTCTTGCAATATGCTAGCATGAGAATGGCAGAGGAATGAGAAACCAGGCCCTCACCTTTTCTTCACCTACCAGGAAAAGATCAGCCATCAGCATCAGCCCATAGGGGAGGTGCTGGGGACAGAGCTGGAGGTACATAGAGCCCGAGACTGACACCACAAAGTTTTTCACCTCGACAGGGCCCTTGTGCTCCTCAGGAGCATTGGCAACAGATGAATAGGTAGGGCCACACTCCAGGCAGCATCAGGGGATAAGGTTTCCCTGAACTGAACAGACCAAAGGGCAAGACATCCTGCTCTAAAACAGTCATGAAGATCATTATGGGCTGAGTGTTACACAATATCGTGCAATAATGTTGACCATCTTAGACCTGACAATGGGACTTGGATGTGTAGGGGACTGTTCTTACTTTGGGACCATCTAATTGTGAAAGGGTGAAGGGTTGAGTTATCAAAGTTTGACACTCATCCCAGATGAGTGTGACATTCATGCCACCATCAGTGTAAGTACGTGTGAGTGCAAAGGGGAGCTGCTGAAGCATCTCACTGGTGCTGCACTGCCCTTTCAATGTGCACATGAGGCTCCTCATAATATGCTTATGGGAGGAAATCACTTATCCTGGAAACAAACAAATACAAAGCATCTAAGATGTAAATCCAGCTGCATGCGCTTGAGCCTGAGGTCCTGAAATGGGCTGAGGGTCCCCAGAGGAGTCTCACTTGGTGATAGCCTATGTGAAAGCTACAAAGTCAGAACACTTCCAATCTTCAGATCTATCTGTGAACTTAATGCAAGTCTGACTAAGATCCCAGTGGGTTGTAACATGATGACTGAACTTGAGATGCGCATGGGTGCTCAGAAGACAGAGGAAAGCCACAGTCATGATGAAGGAAGTAGGGGCCTATTATAGGGCCGAGCTAAGACAGGCAGGGAGGGGAAAAAAAAAAAAAAAGCCCAAAAAACCCCAAACAAAAAACAAACCCAAAGCAGTGGGCAGAAACCAGAGCAGAGCTGCCTAGCAGCCGGTCGGGGACAGAACCAACATGGAGAAAGAAAATCCCACCCCACTCCACACACACCCCACCCCACCCAGAGTGAACTGGGCAAAGCCACTTTGTTCAGGTGGGTGCCCATTTGTCCTGGCCACTGCCATCTCCTCAGACTCTATCAGTGAGTGGCTCTGTTTCCAAAGAGTCTCAAAGGAGAACGGATACATACTTTGATGGCTGGTGGGTAATCTTTAAAAATCTCCACGATTCTCATCACGCTGAAGGACAGATATCCAGAGGCAGTGAACAGCAGTGGGGATGTAAGGCTGCTGATGGCAATCAGCACCTCCACCTGGCAGAGAAACAGATGAGGTTGGGTAGTAGGTATGGCCAGCATTACCTGCCTGGGCATTTGTGAGGCTGGACCACTATATGGCTCCGGACAAACTCTGCTCGCTCACTCACTCAGTGCTGTGTATGACATGTGAGGTTTTGAATTTCACATGCGACTGTCTGATCTGATGAAAAAGCAGCTCGTGTGTGCTAGTCACTTCCCCTGCTCTTCTGAGATCTGTTCTAACCTCCCCCATGGATCAGGGCCATACAACCCAGCAGGATACTCCTTTGCACAACAGTTAGGCTGCTACCAGCTAACCAGCTCCACAGGAGGCAGGATGAAGCTAAAGAACTGGTCTTTTCCTTCATCCCTTGCTCAGCAACAGGAATTTCTGGCTTCCAAACCTAAAATGCTTATGTCCTATTTCCAGAGATAGTGTAGCCAGCCCCCTGGGGCTCCAGGGCAGTTGTGGATCCTCTCCAGGACAGTGGTGCCTGCCCTGGCCCTTCCCACTGGCCCCTGAGAGCCTCTCCTTCTCAGCCCCTGTTCAGTCACACCCAAAGTGTGACCCATGGCACCATAGAAGGGCTGGGCCTCACCTACCAGACACTTGCTGGGACACTCTGCTGTCACATGGCTGGCAATGGCACTTGGGAAACACTGGGGAAAGAAAAGGAAATCTTAGAAATGGCTGTGCAAGAAGTCAACTCCTCGTCCCGTATTCCTGCTCTGATGACATTCGCCCTTCTATCTAGTAGAAGGAAAGCCAGGGCTGCCACAAGTGGCCCAGGCTCGGGGTAGCATCTCACAGGTTTGGTAGCTTCTTGTTTCTCAACTATTTAAACATTTAAGACTCCTGTAGGAATGCTGCAAAAATGGCAAAGTGACATTCCAAGTCTCCAAGTCCCCTGGAATGACCTTGCTGACGCCTGTCATGTCTGTGCTCTGTGTTCTCTGCCTTCAGCCTGGTCACTTGACTACATGCTACATACTTGGGCAGCGCAGGGCAACATGGTCAAGTGTGGATCTATCTGCAGCACTCTCTAGTGGTCCCAAAAGCAATATGAAGAGAAATCTCGGCTTTGAGATCTAGGACCCAAACCAGGGTCTCCTTGTTCCTCCTTATTAATCTCTATTCATAGGGATCTCCCTTAACCTCTGGCACCTTCACGGACTTTTCTGAGACATGGACCCGAGCTGCACACAAGCTTTTTTTGGGTTAGGTGGGTACCTCTTCGAGATAAGACAGGAAGGTCTGCATATCCTGGGCTGGGGAAACTGCAGGGCTCCTCCTTTGGAGACCAAAATGTCTTTTCCAAACTCCAGGCCAACAAGGATAGCAGAGATGTCAGGGAGGTTAATGAGCCCTTTGGCCATCTTTCTGAGCCATTGCCCCAGGAGTTCCAAGGACCCTAAACAACCCGAGAAGCTCCTGAACTGTCTCCCAGCACAAAAGTTCTTATCCATATAAATAAATGTAACGGAAATGCCCATGCCCCAGGACAGCAGTACTGGCCCCAGGGTACCTAGACCTGGATACACCAAGACGGGGTCTGCACTTGTCAAGGACCCTAGTGAAAAGTGAGTGGAGACGGGAGATGAGCTGACTAGAGAGGCGGAGGTGGCTGCACACGCATGAGCAGGGCCTGAAGCAGATGGGTCAACATAGGAGTCTCTTTTGAGGGTGGCATTTCCAAAACTGCCCTCTGGCTACAGCGGGAGCAGGTGTGGAAGTAAGAATAAAGGGTACTAAGCAACCAGTCAGGAAGCAACTGGAGTGGCCATAACACGCCAACAAGCTGGGGCAGGGCTCTTGCCTTCAGCCATGTAGACCCAAGGATAGGCTTCAGCCCCATCCCCATCCCAGACCACTGTCTACAGCCTTGGTCTCTCTGACCATCTTCTAGCCAGTACTCAGATAAATAGCACTGGCTCACTACCACTCCAGGAATTCTCCTTCCCCTCAAAGCCTAGGCCTTCTTTCTTGGGTCCTCATATCCATTTCAAAGCTGCTTCTGCCCTGGAGAAGTGAGGTCATGCTGCACAGAGCTACAGCTGGTCAGGACAAAGGTCAACATTGGGTAGGACCTGGATATCTTGCTAGGAAGGACAAGGGGGCATTCTAGAAGATAGGTCCTGGAAGAGGATGGGTCTGAGGGAAGGTCAGGTTCATGGTTTAACTCTGGGAACAGGAATGGGTAGTCTCTGTCCCCAAGAAGCTCAGCGTGTAATTAATTCCATAGCCGTCTCTACACTGCAGACCACACAGATGAGATTATTCCTTAGTTTGATATTCCTCTGAGAACATCAGGTTCAGGGTGCCCCCTGAACATGTAAGAGAGCTCTGCAGTGGCCCACTCCTGTCTCTTCTAGAGAACAACTTTCACAGACAGCTTTGCCCGTGTCTCCAGGGCTCTCCTAGAATGAACACATAGCCAAGGCTAAAGCTCACTGAGGTGATCGCAGGTGCCCTGGGTCCCTAGAAGGGAGTTGAACCATAGCTTTAGTGGGCATTTGCCTCCCCATGGCTGAACAGAAAGATTAAGGAGGTGTACTTAGTTTTTTTTGCCAGCTTGACACAAGTTCAAGTCATCTAAGAAGAGGAAACCTCAATTGAGAAAATTCCTCCATCATTTGGCATGTAGGCAAGTCCATGAGGTGTTTTTTTCATTAATAATTGATGTAGGAGAGCCAAAGCCATTATGTTACTATCCCTGGGTAGGTGGTCCTGGGTTATATAAAGCAGGCTGAGCAAGGCATGGTATATAAGTCAGTAATCAGTGTTCCTCCTTGGCCTCTGCATTAGTTCCTGCCTCAGGTTCCTACTTGAAGTTTCCTGCCCTTAATTCCTCCAATGATGGACTGTGACATGGAAGTGTAAGCCAAATAGACCCTCTCTTCCCCAAGCTGCTTTCAGTTATATTGCTTTATCATAACAATAGAAAGCAAGCTAGAACAGAAGGCAAGCAGCCAAGCCAAGGATGGATCCTCTGGGCAGCTTCAGAACCCACTTCCGGCTCAGAAGCCCATGGATGAGGTGGGGAAGCTCATCGCACCTGTTCACTTCTCTAAGATGGGAAGAGAAGTGAATCTAAAGATCCACCTAGCCAGACAAGCAGAATGGGACAAACCAGGGGGCCAATGGAAGGTCACTAGTGGCATGATACAAAATGACCACTTTAGTCAACATCTGGAAACACAAGTCATAATGGATACTGGTTTCAGAGTAGATGTGAAATGCGAGAAGTGTAGAAATAATGAGCTCTAGACAGACTGTTCTGAGGAGTATCATGAGCCCAAAACGAGCCTTGGCTGCATCTGAACCCAGCACATTGTTAAGACACTCAACAATACTAAATCACATGGGTAAACTTGGAATGCTTTAAAATGGCAAAAGGATCAAGTTTAAAAGAGTGGCCAAGTGTCACACATTTCCCACATGTTACACTTGTGCTAAATGTTTACCATAGCAGCATTTAATGTAAAACAACTGGATTTCTTAGAAAAATATGAAGGTAATATAATAGTAGCAGTTAAGATAAAATTTCATGCAGCTACATTTAACCCTTGGTTCCCAGATTCTTAGGGGGGCTCTCCTTTATGCTCTCCTATCTGAATGTTATCAACATTGTGTTTAAAAAAAAACAAACCAAGCCGGGCAGTGGTGGTGCACGCCTTTAATCCCAGCACTCGGGAGGCAGAGCCAGGCGGATCTCTGTGAGTTCAAGGCCAGCCTGGGCTACCAAGTGAGTTCCAGGAAAGGCGCAAAGCTACACAGAGAAACCCTGTCTCGAAAAACAAAAACAAAAACAAAAACAAAAACAAAAACAAAAACAAAAACAAACCAGCCGTGTAGGGTCTGAGGAGGGAACCTCAAAACTGGCTGCAACCATGTCCAGCTAGCTACATCCATAGACAAGGTGCCCAGCCAGGAAGTACTTACAGCCACTAGAATCCAAAAGAATGTCACTGAAAGATGTGGGCCCGAGACAGCTTCATCTACATTTAGAGCGATCACTCCCCCAAGGACAGCGGAGACACCAGCAATTACTTCTACCACCTAGGGGGAAAAATGACACAGTCACCTTGCTAGGCCACCACACCAATAGTCTGCCCCCATGGTGAGAGAAGAGATACCCTGGAAGTCTCAGAATGCAGTGTATAGATACAGACCTCCCCAGAACAGGCCGTGGGCAAAGTAGGTGTTCTTCTTTGACCATGGAGAAACCACTAGAGAAGGCCAAAGAGGTGGATGGTGGAGGGAGCTGCCACCTGATCCACAGTGAGGCTCATGGGCAGAACTGAGCCTGAGGAGGATGAACATGGAGTTGCCCCACTCATTAGAACCACCAGCCCAATATAGTGTGCTCATGTTATAATACAACGTGAGAGGCTGAGTCAGGAGGGTTGATAGTTCAGTGCAAACCGAGGCTATATAGCTAAACCCTGTGTCAAAACAAGAGAAAGAAGAGGGAGGTTTTTCTTACAGAGTAGGATTTTAGGACCCGAGCAGGAAAAGTCACTTCATCCAGAATGTTGGTGCCATCCGAGATGGAACCCTAGGAAGAAGGAAATCCTCGTGGAGCCATAGAATGCTGGGTACAGGTGCTGGTTGCCATGGGCAGGAGTTTTACTTCTAAAAGCCTCAATGTCGCAGCCCTTCAATCTGGAGGAACATTTCCCCTTGCATGTGGACATGTCCAGTCACCGCAACTGGAGCTTACCAACATGTTTGCAGAGCTGGCCTTCCAGGGACAGTCCCAAAGACGGTACAGGATGGGAAGGACATGGGGGAGGCAGTGGTGCTGTACCATCACCCCCAGGCTCAGCCAGCAGTCCCCCAACCCATACCTGTCCCCTCCCACTCATGGCCTCCTGCAGCCAGGCCCAGCTCAGGGGCATGAGGAGGAGACCCACCTTCTTCTTCTTGCAGGACTCCTCACTGGACCGTGCCGAGATGATCACTGTGGCTGCCATGAGGAGCTCCAACAGCAGGAGCAGGATGAGGTTGAAATTAATCTGCAGAGGAAACACGTGCCTCAGCCACACCAGTCCTTTCCCCCAGAAAGCTACCATCCCCCTTCAGCTGGCTAATCCAGCTCTGCTCTCCTTGTCATAGGCCTGAGTAAGCCATGGGCAACATACCGCCTCTCGTTTGTAGGGGTCTTGTTTTTAGTTTGATTTCTCTCTTTCAATCTCTCTCTCTCTGGACATGGTTAAACTTTGTGATATTTAAATTTCTTTTTCTTTTTCTTTTTTTTTTTTTTTTTTGGTTTTTCGAGACAGGGTTTCTCTGTGTAGCTTTGCGCCTTTCCTGAAACTCACTTGGTAGCCCAGGCCGGCCTCGAACTCACAGAGATCCTCCTGGCTCTGCCTCCCGAGTGCTGGGATTAAAGGCATGCGCCACCACCGCCCGGCTAAATTTCTTAATTAAACATATTCATTGGGGGTGGGGGCACCAGTCATAGCATTCATATGGAGGTCAGAGGACAATTTGCAGGAGTCAGGGGTTTTTTTTTTGGTTTTTTTTCCACCTCTGGGTCCTGGGGATTGAGGTCTTCAGGCTTGGCAGCAAGCATCTGTATCTGCTAAACCACATCATTGGCCCCAGGTTCTTGTTTTTAAAACTACTCTTAGTGAATGGCTATGCAAAGACATGCCATAGGCCACCGGGCCTGGAAACCAAAGTTCTCTACAGAAGTCACACTTGGGCTGGAAATGTCTCATGCTGATTGAATAACTAGAACTTCATGGTTGTGGAGAATTGGCATGTGGCAGATAAAGAGCCCAAATTACCTGGGCCTGTCTTTAGTCACTATCAATATCTGTATCTGACCTAACATCTTTTTGAGTCCTAGGGAAAACATTTGGAATGTGTACTTAAAAGACCTCTAGCTTCCATACCATAAAGCTAAATATGTTATAACATCTGCAAGGTATAAAAGTGACTCCCCGCTCCTTCATCGCTTGCCTACCTGATGTCCACACCAGTGTATCTGGCAAATGCATTGACTTAGGACTTTCATTTTTTCTGGGTCTATAAAGGTTCATATAACAGCAGAATATGTCATTCACAGTAACCTGAGTTTGTGTTCCTAGGTCTTGGTTACTTTTATCTTGCTCACGATAAACTACTTTTTATCCCCTTTGGAGCAAAACTGCCTCTTATATTAAGCCCTCGAGCTGCGTCTTCCTCCCCATTCTGAGCACACACAAAACACCAATGTTCACAGCATGTTCAGCTCCATGCACAGTTTCTAGAAACTGCAAATACAAGGCTTGGAGGGTGACAGAACCACTTTGAGGCCAACTGTGTCAGCAGTTAGGAAAATGTTCACACTTGCAGAACACACGCCTAGTATTTGCTCCTTGTCCCTACAAATAAATAAATAATAAACATTTAACTGATATGGACACTCACTATGCAGTACTAGGACCTGGACTTGAGGTCCCCTGCATGTTAAATACGTACTCTACCACTGAACTATACCCATAGCCCTCTTTTGAAACAGTCTCACTAAGTTGCCAAGGTTGGACTTGAACTCACTCTGTAGCCCAGTCTAGTCTAGAACTCACAGTCCTCCTGTCTCAGCCTCCCAAGTTGTGGGGATTATAATTGTGTGCTATACGTGTGGTTTTGAAAATAAATTTGTAAGGGACAGACTATACAGTAATATTTGACTAACAACATCAGAATATACAAAGTAATGACAGACGTGCAGGAAGAAATAGATAAGCCAACAACTGTAGGCAAGGAATTGAACATACTTTTCTCAGAAACTGACTGATCCAAAGCACAAACACATAAACACTCTTATCCAGCAGGGCATAGTGGTATACACCTAATTCCAGTACTTGGGAGGCAGAGACAGGCAGAGCTCTGTGAGTTCAAGGCCAGCCTGGTCTACATATCAAGTTCCAGATCAACCAGGGTTACACAGTGAGACAAAACAAAGCAAGCAACACACACACACACACACACACACACACACACACACACACACAGAGAAATGTGCTACAATAACCACACACTTCATTTGTGTGTGTGTGTGTGTGTGTGTGTGTGTGTGTGTGTGTGTGTGTGTGTGTGTTCTGATGCTTGGCATGTGGCCAGGCTGACCCTGGACAGCCTTGATTTTCCTAGGGATGCCTAATCACTAGAGTTGGCAAACAACAGTGTATACAACCTCCCCACCCCATACACCCCCTAACTATCTACCTGCCTGTCACCCCAGGGCAGGATCCAGGCAACTAGCCTGGAGTCCAGCACCCTTGGAAACTATTCAGGCTGGAGGTTTGTCTGTCTCTCCCGTCTGACCTATCCTTTTCTGTGGAGGCCACAATGGAGATGCTAGCCTATCTCCCCTTCACTACCTCTGCTTGTACATTGCCCTGGTGCTCCCCTGGTGGCTCTGATGGTGTGGGTGTCCCCTCCTCTGGAATCTGTGAGCAATAACCGTCTTTTCAATGATAAGTGTCTCCTGACCTGCTGTCTTCACCATATCTAGATAGTAATAAAGCCAACATTTAAAAAACAAATGCAATTCTCTGTGTAATAAAACAGATTGTTCATTCTTTGATAACTACTCTGGAACATTAAGAAAAATCTATTTTACCACACAGTGAGCCTTGATAAAAGTCAAAGAATCAACTCACTCGGCCTATGTATTCATGTTGTCACATAATGATATCAGAAATCAATAATATGTGGGTGGTATTTAAAAATAATTCCATGTGCCTACTTCATTGGGATCCTGACAGTGAACAGTCAGGGCACTCAGAAGAGGGTGGCAACTCAGTGACAGATAATTCACTGAAGTGTGTTCTTGGACAAGAGGAGCCTGCGGTGGTCAGAGTAGATTCTCTCAGGGACTGCAGCTTCTCCAGGGAGCTCCAAGCAGAGTAAGTGAAACGGAAAACCACCTGCCTTGTAGACCCAGCCCTGCCAGACTAATGAGGACAGAGCCGGAGAAAAACGTTAGCTTCTCTGTAAGTCCCAGCCATCCCTGGGGCCAGGCTAGAGAGTACTTATAGACAAGCACAGCTTAAACCCCTCCCCCAGCTCTTCAGGGGCAAGGGGAGCCAAACAGCAACGAAAACGAGAATTTTCATCAAACTAGGGCCGACCAAAGCAGAGCTGAGGCAAAAGCCTGTCACCAAGTGCATGACCAGACTTGACAACAGGTGAAGTTGGAGAAACTGAGGTTCTGAAGTCAGGGGCAGAGTTGACACAGGTGTGAGAAGTCTTCAAGGGAGATACAAAGTCTTAACAACTGCAGAACTGTTCAGGCAAAAGGATGTTAAATGTAGGTCTGGGAGGGTTTTGAAGTGGGTCAGTTTCAAGGGTTAAGGGTCAGTCTGAGGTGGGCTGGCGTGGTTAGCAGAAGAGATTTATGCTTACTCTGGAACACAGGGATGAGGGCCGGAGTTTTTCCCTGTGGCAGTGAGTGAGTCTTGGGGAGTCTCATGACAAGTGACAAAGTGACTGGTCACTGTGCCTGCCACACTTCGGTCTTGGGGTGCTCCTTCTTTTATAGCCCCAGGTCCCATCTAGTAGGACGGAAAAGCTCACGTGCCTGGTGTTTCTGATATATTCCAGGTGTCATTTACCATTTGCCAATTTGTACATCTTGGCAAATGGTGGGTTTTCTTATTTGTGTAAACAAGACGTAGATTGAGCCGTTCCTTCTTGTCACTTCCACTCAAAATGGAGTAACTCGGGTCAAGGCTGCTGTCTTATCAGATGGGAGTAATCTGAGGCTGGGCACTGCCTCAAAGTGAGCATTTCATACAGTGCAGATTAACTAAGAGCAAGCTGCTTCACCATCCAAAAGCAAGTTAAGTGCAGCTGTTTTCAGTGCGCTGGACATGAGCATCACCACCTTGAAGCAGACACACAGGAGACTCTCGTGAGATCTGCCCTATTAACGTTCCCTCTGAGCCTCCCCGACCCCACGATTATATAAGAGGTCACCCCTGCTCCTGTAAGTAACACCAATGAGCTCATTGGTTCACCAAACTGGGCTTGTTTCTTGGGCCTGTAGATGTATTTTTCTATCTGGGGTAAATAGATGATTCTTCATGTGCCTTTTGGAAACGTCATGTGAACTTGTCCAGTCTGGTGGTAGAATCCTAGAGAGCTGCTGGCCTTTGGACTATGTTGGAATCCCCAAAAAGTAGGTTCTAATATGAGCAAAGGAATGCCTCAGTAACGGGACAGATGGACTCACCAGTGCAAGTGAGGGCAGACAGACAAAAGGAAAGGCTCCTTTGTTCTACGTCTCTTACGTGGGCTACTACCAGAAGGTGTGGCCCAGGTTTAGAGTAGGTCTTCCCACCTCAAATGATCCAATCAAGAAAAACCCCTCACAGCTGTCCCCAGCTGCTTGGGTTTTAGTTGGTTCCAGATGTACTCAAGTTGACAACCAAGATTAGCCATCATACCAACCCATGAGGAGATGGGTAGAGAGTAAGAACAGCTGAGCCCTACCACCAGTGTATAGACCCCCAAAGGTTTCCCAGCCCTTAGTCGAGAGCAGAGGATCTGGGGAAGGGCTCACAGGACAGTGTGGCATAACCCTTGGATGGAACCATGTTCCTGAACATCTGTCCACTTCATGGTTATTTCACCCCTCACGTGGATGTCCTTGAACAAGACATAGTTTCTGAGCAGGACTGGGCCAAATACTGGGTTCCTCAGGTTCCACCTACCCCAGGCAGCTCTTACTCTTGGCTCAATAATCATCAGGCCTCCACGTGGTTTGGGCCGTGGAGGGCCTAGTTACGTATGGAGTCTGATGCCTAGCCCAGTTGGGACTGAAGTTCTGCAGATGTAAGCATCAGAGGGGCTGCTGGTCCACTGCCAGTGCTCTTAACTGCTGAGCCGTCACTCCAGCCCCTCATGCCTGCTTCTTAGCCATGGGTGCCAGCGTTTCTCCAGGGTTGGCACTTGGGATGACGCAATGTCTTCATTTTAAGAAGATACATACGGGTACCAAATAGTTCTCCAAAAGGGCCTGCAGCTGTCATCACAGGGTCTCGCTGGGCATGTGCTGAGCTACCTTGCTGTGTGGTTTCCTCCTTCTCCTCGGGCACCAACATCTCTTGGGGATCCTAGTGTGTTGAAGGCGTCCTCTATCACTTCTGCATCTCCTGCTCCCACCCGCAGGGCACTCCTGTGCTTGGGAGAGAGCAGTCTCTCATAGCTGCACCCACACAGCTCAAGTCTTCATCTGTGGGGCAGGTGAGGGGTCCATCTGAATAATTCAGTTCAGTGCTTGCGGTACCCCAGATCACAGATCACAGCCTGAAGCCCCCAATACCATATGATTCTGGGCTAACTGACTACAATGGTTCCTGTACCCCATGCCCAGCCTACCCTTTTACTAGGATTGCTTTCCAGCACTTTGGCTGTGGGAGGACGTGTCCCCACCTGTCCCTGAGGGACCCTTTTCCTTCTTTGTGCGCCCCTGAACCAGGACCTATGCAGACTTTGGAGAGGAGCCTCTCCCTGTGACCTGCACTGCCTCATGGTCTCACCCTCTATTTGTTCTGGATGTATAAGTGTCATTCACCCTCTTCTGGCCTCCATTGGCACCAGGTACACACACGGTACACAGATATACGTGCAGGTCAAATACCCATACACATAAAAAGATATGTGCCGTAGTTTTTAATCTCTTGTTAGACATATTCCCAGGAATTTTATGTGTTTCATTTGGTTGGTTATGGTTTTGTGTTTTGTTTTTGTTGTTGCTATTGTTTCTTGAAACATGGTCTCATATAGCCCAGAATGTCTTAAAACTTAACTATACAGCCAAGGCTGACCTTGAAGTTCTGATTTTCCTCCTTCCATCTCCTAAGGGCTGGGATAACAGGCATGTGCTAACATACCCAGCTCTACACATTTAACTCTATAAGGCATCTGTGTTTAGAGAATATTTTCAATTTTTGTGTTACAATTAAAGTTTCATATTTATTTTTCATACCCAGCAACTTCCTACATGCACTCAATAATCACAGTATCCAGCCAGCCTTATCTCTTCCATACACAGCAGCCTGTGTGTTCCTAGAACAAGTCTAAATAGGGCATCCTTATTTCTCGTGAGATTTTTTTTTTCTTATTGAGTATCACAATTTATGTAATCTTTTCTCATTTTTCTCAGTAGTAAGAAATTAGAGGATGCCTTACAAACAATATCATAGATGGGATAAAGTACAGCAGTATGTTGTTATTTGTTTAATATGTGTGGTAATGGGCTAAAATGCAAAGCACTGCACATATTAGAAGCACATGCTCTGTCCCTGAGCTGCATCCCAGGCCTGTCGCCGTTGGGAAATAGACACTAAAATGTCATTTATCAGTAGATTTGCCCAATAAAATATACTCAGAATCTAGTAGAGATGTCAGTTTCCTTCAGAAGCACAGGCAAAAATCCTCAACACTCACCAGCAAGATCAATACATTTCCAGTGACTCTCTAACCAGAGCTTACCCTTGCTTAGTGGGAGCAGCATTTGACATCAGTGGGAAGACATGACTCAGGTAAAAACATTAAATCCATTGTGACCCACATCCCCTTCCAGTGACTCACATTTATTGCTGACGGATTCAGGATCAGTTTACATCCAAACCAGATTAGACATGTCGTGGTAACAGCGAACGTGGAAACAAACAATATCTGAAAGTTGGGAATCTGGAAAACAAAGCAGGAGACATTTCCTTCTTTTAAAAATACCAAAGAAACCAAGACAACACCCGCTTTCCACAGCTCAGTACTGTGGGGTCCCCAAGTCTGCAGAGGAGGCGTCGCTGAAGGCTTCACTTACCGCACTGACGTTTCTCCTCCCAACAGCGAAGCTCACGATTGCTGAGGGGATGCACTGAAAAGGAACCGGAACCTGGGTGAGCCACGAGTCCACCTGAGTCTTGTGCCCTGGACATGGTGTCAACCTTGAAACAGAGCATTGCAGGCCAGGTGTAGCTCAGAGTTAGGGCTCTTGCCTACGGTGCTATAGACCTCGGGTTTTACCTCCAGCTCAGCATATAATTAAGACAGTCACAATGTTTAAGCCTGTACAGTGATGTGAGTCATGCTGGCAAACCATCATTGTCAGTCTACCCAATACAAGGAGCTCCCTCAATCCTGAAAGTCCCTTGCTATTACAAAGTAACTTAATTTAAAAACAGTATGTAGGAGGAAGGGCCTCACCAGTCCCTACCCCTAGCTGAGGAACTATTGATAGTTGATGGCTGCTGGGGAGGGAAAGACAGGTAGGTTTTTTGTTCTTTTGTTTGTTTTGTTTTTGTGACATGGTCCCTGGTGGGTTGACTCAGCCCAAATTGGACTCAGTGGGTTAGTAAAAAGAAAAATGAAATGAAGTTGTGAGGGGGAGCAGAGAGGTCAGAGATAGATCTGAGAGAATAGGGAAGAAGTGGAGGTAGTATATGGTCCAAATACATTGTATGTGTGTGTATAAAATCCTCGAAGAATTGATAAAAATGTTATATTTCAAAAGTTAAAGCCAGGCGGTGGTGGCGCAACGCCTTTAATCCCAGCACTCAGGAGGCAGAGGCAGGCGGATCTCTGTGAGTTCGAGGCCAGCCTGGTCTACAGAGCGAGATCCAGGAAAGGCACAAAACTACACAGAGAAACCCTGTCTTGAAAAACCAAAACCAAAAAAAAAAAAAGTTAATTTAAAATAGCATTTAGTTGGATGAGAGTGGAAGTCATACTATAATTAGTTGGATGAGAGTGGAAGTCATACTATAATTTGCTATTGTTGAACAACTGCCCAGAAGGAAAGAGTATCTGTGTGACCAGAACAGAAATGTCCCCTTGCACTTAGGAGTCCTACTATCTCAGAGGCTGTCATCCAGGCCATGTCTGACCCTACTGTTGTGACTCCAAAGCCAGATCAAGACCCAGGGGAGGAGGTTAGTGAGGGTGTCAGGGGAGCTGGCGGTGGGTCAGCCTGGGTCTGGTTGGCCATGTGGGGTCAATCGTGTGGGCGATGGGACCCTAGTCCCCTAGAGGAACAGCAGATGGGACCTGGGAAGGACAAAGGCCAATGGGAATGTCTATGTAGGACATACAGTGGGTGATATAGGAGAGAAAGGAAACTTGTGTTGAGGTCTGAGGTAGGGCTTGGGACCCACTCAGGTAACCCAAAGGCCAAACACCAGCCTCTGGGAAGATAGCTGCCAGCGGTGGAACAAGGCAGGAGAGAGTGTTCCCCGCCTTTGAGACTGAGGGATCGGTGTGGAGCAATGTGGGACAGGGTCACTCTGATCCTGCTCCCGTGAGGAGGACACAGTAGACATATCCAGAGAGGAAGTGGCAGGGAGGGGTCCACATTCTTTCAAAGAGTTTTATTATAAAGGTACAAAGAGGCTTGTGACAGCATGTGTACATGGCTGAGGTGTGGGGCTGAAAGAAACTGGTGTCATTTGTCTTTCTCCTTTTTTAAAAGAATGATTTATTGTATGTTATTGTATGTGTGGGTGTTTTGTCTGCATGTGTGCTTGTGTACCACATGTGTGCCTGTTGTTCACAGAGATCAGCAAAGGGCATTGGATCCCCTGGGACTGGTTACAGATGGTTATACGCCATCACGGGTGATGGGGACTGAACCCTGGTCTTGTGCAAGAGTAGAAAGTGCTTTTAACTGCTGAGTTCCATGTGTCCTTTGTCTTTTAAGATAACTCAGGCCACTGATGGGAGCAGTGTCCCGTGGGAGGGGTAAGGGATCCTGGCAGAGGTTAGGGAAGAAAAGGCTCCCAGGAACCTTGACCTGTCCTGGCCAGTCACCAGCTGAATAGGGAAAGGCATAGTGAGTGAACGTGGGCATCCAGGACCTCAAAGGACCATAGATTGTGTGGTGGTTTGAAAGAAAATGGCCCCCAAAGGGAGTGGCACTATTAGGAAGTGTAGCTTTGTTGGGGTAGGTATGGCCTTGTTGGAGGAAATATATCATTGTGAGGGTGGGCTTTGAGGTCTCCTATGCTCAGGCTACACTCAGTGTAGAGACAGTTCACTTTCTGTTGCCTGTGGATCCGGATGTAGAACTCTCAGCTCCTTCTCCAGCATCATGTCTGCCTGCATACCACCGGCCATGATGATAATGGACTAAACTTCTGAAACTGTAAGCCACCCCAACTAAAAGTTTTCCTTTATAAGAGTTTTCATGGTCATGGTATCTCTTTACAGCATAGAAACCCTAAGATAGAGTGGTTCTGAGGAGGTCCCTATAGCCCAGCTACGACACACTGACCCAGAGAGGATAGTGTGCTCTGTGCTGGAGTTGGCCAGACTCTGGGGAAGCAGGAGACACAGAGCCTGGGGGTGTTAGTGGCTCTCTCCTTCCCGCCTGTGAGGACAGTATCTGGCAATGCATGAGATTCTAGAAACATTGCATCAGAATTTGGGAGGAACAGGGGTGCAGTCTCCTTAGGGGCACCCAAGTCAGCAGGGGCAGGAGGACACCACAACACACCAGGATCAAAAGTGCTGTTGCCCACACAGGGGTCAGACCTGGTAAGTTTCAAAACTACTGAAACTAGTCCCATGAGAAGTTAACAGAAACCTATAAACCCCAGATCACAGAGGCTCGAACCCATAATGGGAGAATTAGGGTGCTGGTGTAGCTGAGGAGCATGCTTACGGAGCCTGCTGCACAGCGCAAATAATCCATCTCGGAGGGGAACACGTTCCCCAAGTAGAGCGAAAACCCAGAGGTCACAAGGAGGCAACTCTGCAAAAGAGCGACATAGATTCAGGTTATAACCGGCTCTGTGTGAGGATGAGACACCTGAGGAGGCAGCACCCAGCCCTTTGACAGCGACGTAATTGTTCCCATATTAACCAACACCCTCCCACATTTATTTTGCCTATGTCTGGGTCCTGTATGACTGCAACTCCTCCTCCTGGCAGAACCAGTGCAACCCAAGGAAGGGACCTCCCCTTTCCCACCTCTGGTGCCAGAGCAGAAATTGCTACACTGGTTTCTTTGGGGGGTGGGGTGGGAGCGGTGAGTAATATCTGGGGATTCAGGGTCCTATCCCAGGTCCAGGCTCAGAGCCTGTAAAACAAGTGCCCTATTGCTTCTGCAGAAACTGATCCAAGCTGGAATCTGGGGAAAGTTTTGAGATGTTGAAAGGGAGAAGTCCCCGTCTATATGTAGCCTCTCAGACCAGGGCTGCAGAAACTCAGCTCCAGCCATAGAGAAAAGTGTGCAATGACTTGGTTCCCAGTTACTCTGCACACTCAGGGCCAAAGGACACTGTAAGCACCCAGGTTATCTGCAAGACTGTGTACACATGTCCTGCGGCCCCATATGGCGCTGCCCCACCCTGGACTAGCTTGGATCTGCTCTCCAGCTACACCCAACTTAGTCCTCTCCATGCTCCCCCATCATCCCTATGGTCCTTATGGCTGCCGTAACCTTCCCTGCTCCATGGTCCTGACCCTAGCCTTGGCCACAGCTCTTGTCATTCACTCCACAGAGCCACCCTGAAATATGAGATGGCCTCCAACCTCCATAGACCATTCATGTACAGGAGTACAGGGTCATGCCAGCCACGTGATTGGTGACTTGTGGGCTCAGGGTAAGTATGGTTTAGGGGCATATCCCTCCCCCACACCCGGCAGATATTAAGAAAAGTAAACGATAGGACACAAACAAAAGAAGTATGTCAGCACTCAAGAGGCACCCCTCCAACATGGGAGCTGCTCCTGCCTGACCCACCTGAGACAGATCGAGTCCCAGCCTCTATAGATCATGGCCAGTACTGGAAGGACATGTTGTTTGCTGTCCTCTGAAACGGTGTTGAGCTACTCACCCCCATCAACACAGAGAATACCCATGTCTTGTAGCTGAAGCACGGGGGTAACCTCTTGGACAACTGCAGGTCCTTCGGCTTTGAGTCAGGTGTGTAGCTGCCTGCGTCCTGTCGTCCTGTATCCTGCCGACCTCTCTCCAGTGTGGGCATCCGGTCATAGCCCAGCTCCTCCCTGAACTGCCCCTCCCGTGTCATGGCACTGGAGACAGGCATGCCACTGAGGGTGACACACAGCCAAGCTGAGACTCATGAACAGATTTAGACCACCATTCATTCCCTCCTAGGCAATGAAATCATCATGGACAGTTTTGACAACTGAAAACCTTCCAGTCACAATGGGTCATTTTCAAGGAATTCCTTTAAAAATTTTCTTTTGAGACAAAATATCACACGGTGTGGCTCAAGCTGGCCTTAAACTTCTGCACAAGTACACACTACCATGTCTGCCTTAAGCAAACTCTTTCTTACACAAAGAAATATGCTCACACAATGAGGCTATGAACTTAAAAAGAAATAAGCGCTCAGTTCTCAAAGTGAATAAAATCACCCAAACCCATCTGGATTCAGGGCATTTAGACTTCATCTGAGTCTTCAGATATAGGACATTCCAACTTCCACTAGGAACTTTATGAGTCCCAAACAGAGAGGGAGTCCACCTATTCCACCCAAAGTGGTAACCTGAGACTACAAAAGATGTACCTACTTTGCAGCTTAATGTCTTCATACTTACCTCTGCTGTTGTCCGGCTGTTGGGAGAGCTGGCCTCTGGGTGATGGACTTCCAGCAAGAACTATTCATAAGTGGAACAAAAGCTCAGCTAAACTGTACTTCAGCCAGGGGCAGGCACACGGCTTCCTGAATTTCAATGAGGAGATTAAGGGAGTGGAGCCTAGAAATGTCCGCCTTGGTTGCCCAAACACGGGCTTGGGGCTTTCCTAACACAAGGAGGACGGGAAGAGCCCCTGGTCCCCTGCATACTGACAGGAGGATGTCTTGGAAAGAGAAGTACTGCTAAGAACCGAGTCCAGCACTGGGGGTGGATCCTGACCAGCCTCGGGCCTGGAACAGAAAACTACTCCAAGGTCACACATCATACATCTTTTTAAGCCGTCTTTGCTTCCCATTATCACACGATGGAAATCTCCTTCATCAGGCCACGTAAACCTTTATGTTCTCGATTTGGCAAGGCTGGCCCCTGAACTGCTGGGAATTCCGCCATGGGTTCCCATGGTAGCCCCAAGGATTGGCAAGAACGGTCCTACTGCACCCTTTATTTCTGCTCACTGGGCAGAGAAAAGGGACATGAATGTGCTTCATTTGCCTGGAGACACTGGCACCCTCGCAATTACAGCAACGATTTCTTTGTGCGCATTTCGCATTTCACAAAGGCTCAGCCCAGAGTACTTGGAAAAAACAGGCCCTTGAACAGCAGAACCACATGCAGTCTGGGCTCAGTCACTGGTTTCTCATCAGGGATGTTCAGTTATCTTAGCTTTGCAACCAAACAAGAAGGATTAGAAACAGTTTACCCAGGGCTGGAGAGATGGCTCAAAGGTGAAAAGCACTGGCTGCTTTTGCAGAGGATCTTGGGTTCAATTCCCAGCATCCACACGGTAGCTTACAACTCCAGCACCTACCTGGCATCTCACAACCGTCTATAACTCTAGTTCCAGGGGATCCAACACCCTCTTCTGGCCTGTGTAGGCTTTAGACATACACACATTATATGTATACATGCAGGCAAAACACCCATACATATAAAATAAAAATAAATTAAAACAAGAAACAATTCTCCCAAACTGCTCCCTGAGACATCTGGAACTTCTTTCAAATGGGTTGAGAAACCTCCCAAGTTTACTGAGTTTTAAAATCAGTAGAATTCATGGGAATGGGTCCAACTGGATTGAACTCTTCTGTGTTTCCTTTTGGGGAAAAATGTTGAGCAAATTTCATCACTTGAGTGACTTTCAAAAGTGTTTTCTACTAAGAAATGCAAACAGGCTGCTTTGAACCAGAGAGGGTGAGCGATCCTGGAGCTCTCTCAACTCCCAACTCACAGTGACTTGGGAGTATGTCTTCATGGCTACTGTTGTACCAGTTTCTAGAGCAAGTCCTGTTTTTCAGTACAATCCTCAAACAACTGCCCTTCCTGCTTCTGCCCACTGAGTATCTCCAGGCCACGGTTCTTCTATGTCATATGGCAACACAGTTGACTTTCCCCCTGTGAGACTGAATAGACTTCAGGGCGACGGTGGATGGAACTAAAGGCACACGGTAGGCAGAAAAGCCAGAGGTCTGGGAGGTGTCAAGGCCCTGAAGCAGGCAGGATCACGACTGGAGGGGGGTGAGTCGAGGATTCTGGGAAACAGAATGCAGAGGCCATCCAGGTACAAGACATCTGTGGACATGGGAGCCACTTGACTTTAACCCTGAGGTGAACTTGGGCAAGGTGTCATCTGATGCTGGATGGAGAATGGCTGGGGGATGGGGAGGAGGTGTGACCCAAAATAATGAGAAGGGATCAAATTCCAGAGAGACATGGAAGAGACAATCCACCCCATTTGCTATCAGTATGGTGCCCTATGGAGAAAGGTCTTGGAGCAACATCATATTTTCTTTTAGATATGTTGTATAGACAGATACAATGTCCTCAGAGCGTCTTCGTGGAAGAGACTAATCTGGGGCAGCAGCTCAGGCTGGTAGCATCCACAGATAGTCCTGAAAGGAGTTCCTACCACATACCATGATAGGAAGCCTGACTGGGTGGTGGTGGGGCAGGATTCAGCCCTCATCTCTGAAGATGACTCCAACCCTATAAATTCTCAGGTCCTTTTTCATTTTCCCATGTATTCCCAGCAACACACCCAAGAGGAAGCCTTTATGATGGGCCCCTAAATGTTTACGGAATAAATTGCTCTCTCCCATCTCTCAAGAAGGGTGTAAATAAAACGGACAGATTTGATGTATTAAAAAAAATTTTAAAAAATCTAATCTAGAATTAAATCAGACCCCCAACTAATAAAACAGAAGACATCTTGTTTAAGTTACGTAGAAGAAAGGAGACTCAGGATACTAATACCGTGGGGAAACTCTTGATAAGGTTTGCCTTTTATTTTGTTTGGAGACAGGGTCTCACTATGTAGCCCTGACAGGCCTAGAACTAACTATGTAAACCAGATTGGCCTGGAATTCACAGAAATCTGCCTGCCTCTTCCTCCCAAGTACTGGGACTAAAGGTGTGGGCCACCATACCCTGATACATTTTAAAAACAGAAGTCACCCAGATTTGACTATTTAGGACCAAGTTAAATTAGATCAGTAGCAGAAACTCTCTAAATAGTCATATATTGACAACATGCCTGGAAAAAAAAAAAAAAAGAAGGAACAGCAAAATAAAAACTCCTATTTGGGTCAAGAAAACCACAAGAAAAAACGTGAAATTGCAACTCAATTTTTTTAGGATGCTACTTAACCAAAATTTAAAGAGAAATCTGTAATTTAAAAATATTTTCTTAAAAAAATTTAAAAAATAAAACCATTTCACAGGCTGGGGGTGTAGCTCAGTTGAAGGGATATTTGCCAAGCATCCAGGCTGCAGATCCCTAGCACAACATAAAACAGTGTGGTAGCACAGGCCTGTAAACTCTGGACTTGGGAGATCAAGGCAGGAGAATCAGGAGTTCAGAGCATCCTTAGCTACATCGTGAGTTCATAGACAAGCTAGGTATATAACATCCTCTTCCCCCCACCCCCACGCCCAAAAAAGAAGTAAAACTCTTAGGAAAATTGGATTAGAAGGGGGCATCCCGGACCTGATAGAGAATTTCTACAAAACCACGCCTAAGGTCACACTTGGTGGTGAAATTCTTTTTTTTTCTTTTTTTGGTTTTTGGTTTTTCAAGACAAAGTTTCTCTGTGTTAACAGTCCTAGCTGTCTTGAACTTGCTTTGTAGATCAGGCTGGCCTCGAACTCACAGAGATCCGCCTGCCTCGGCCTCCCGAGTGCTGGGATTAAACACATGCGCCACCATGCCCCTGGCCTCGTCTTTACTTAAGTGGATTGTGCAGAAACGCCCACCCCAGCTTCAGGCTGCGCCCATCCGGCATGAAGTCCCGCCCCCTCGTCAGGACACTGCGCATGTCAGGCCGCGTGTCACGAGGCTCCTTCACGTGCTAACCGCCAAACTCTCGCGGCTAACGGTCGTGGCTCACGGCATAGGCAAGGATCCTATTGGCTGAGTCCTGTGAGGGGCAGGCGCAGGCGCAGACACAACAACCCTATTGGCTGAGTTCTACGGGGCGGGCGGCGCGTGCGTAGTGGCCAATGGGACGGGGCCGTGGCGTGCGGGCTCCTGGGGCCCGAGGTGGAAGCTGAGTGGCTGCCATGCTGCGCCTCGCGGCCAAGCTGGTGTCCTTCTTCTGGAGGAGGGAGGACATCCCTGAGGAGGAGGTCGGGACGCCCAGGCAGGAGCTGTCGGAAGGTAAGGGCTCCAGGGGCACTCAGCAGGAAGCCCTTGGGCAGGCCTGTGAGGTGGGGCGGGCTGGGACCCTTAGGGTCGTGCTAGGGTTCTTTATTTTTTTTACCGCAAGCGCCACCACCATCGTTCCGTGTGGTTCGACAGCAGGACTTTAGAGGTGTAAGCTTGGCGCTCGCTTCTTGGTTGGTTGGTTTGTTTGGTTTTGGTTTTTCGGGATGGAGTTTCTCTGTGTCACAGCCTTGGCCGTTCTGGAACTCACGCTGTAGACCACAGGCTGGCCTCGAACTCACAGAGAGATGCGCCTGCCTCAGCCTCCCGACTGCTGGATTAAAGGTGTGCACCATCGGGCCCCGGCGGCCCTCACTTCTTTGACAAACCCAGACGAGTTGTCTCTTTCTTAGTCGTCATTTTCTCGGAGAAGCTCTTTGCACGTGTGCCTTGTTACGTTGGGTCGGTCGGTCGGTGCCATTGGCTTCCTCGTGCTCCTTCACCTGCTTCACTGTGCATGATTTTGTGGCACACGAAGTGTCCAGATGTCTTTGCACGTTTCTGCCTGGTGTCTGCCCCCACTGACCTCTCAGAGGTCTGGAAACCTTAATCCTACCACCTCATGCTGCCTTTCCAAAAAGCGATGAAATCGTTCCCCTTGGATTCTCATTGTTAGGCTACCCTCCCAGGTGCCCAGATACATGCTTGCTGAAGATACTGAGCCTTTCTCTCTTGTTTTGTTTGGGAACTCAGGCTCGTGGCTCCCATTTGCTTTCTCCATCCTCTAAAAGAGTGAAATTTCCTATAAGAAAAGCTAGAAATAACATTTTTTAAAAATGGAGTTGTTGAGCACAGCATAATAAAGGGCTTCTGTATGTAGATGTGCTAATGGGCAAAATGTGACTTGGGAAAATAGTGTCATCCTTCCAAAGCAGTGGGTCTCAACCTGTGGGACATTGCATATCAGATATTTACGTTATGGTTCAGGACAGCAGCAAAATTACAGTTATGAAGTAACAATGAAAATAATTTTGTGGTTGGGGGGGGTCACCACAACTTGAGGAACTGTATTAAAGGGTCTCAGCATTAGGAAGGGTGAGAACCACTGTAAAGAATAGTGACTTTTCAGAAACAGCTTGTGCTCGAGTTTCACAATGTACTGCCTCCATAAGTGTCATGTGATCTGGGCGCTGGAAATTTTACCAGTGAGAGGTCACAGAAAAGGTGTAGTGAGGACTCAAAGATGGTGGCTGCAGCTCTAGTTCATGATAGGTCACTGAGTGACCAAGTTTCTATACTTCCCTTGAAGTAGGATGTGCTTTCCTATGCCTTCAGTGTTGTGTTTGGAACCTCACTCTCTCAAGGCTGTAGCTATGATGGTGATAAGATGGTAACAAATAGTACACGTCTAGAACTCCTCAGATACCCATAATGATAATGTCCAGGGCACCCTAGCCTGTGCCAGCCACTCAGAAGTCTGCACATGGCTTATAGATTCTGTTATTTAATCATCCAACAGCTGTCATGTAGTGATAGCTACTGATGTCATTTTGTAGGTGGTAACTGACATGTATAATGGTTAGGGACCATGCTCAGGGTTACACATGGTAGAAGAGCTAGGGTGAAGCCAGGCAAGCAAGTCTCGCTTTGGAGTCAAAGCTCTCCCCACCATGTTGACTACCTGTGCCTCTCAGAACCTAGGATTCTGTTTCAAAATCACTCCTGAACATAACTCAGGGGCAGCTTCTTCAGTTCTCAGATCCAGCCAGTTAAGTTCCTGTCCCCATGAATGCTCGTACCTTGCCTTTCTCCGTAGAGTTTAATTGTAGTAGCATTTGACTTTTTTTTTTAAGTGTGTGAGTGAGAGAGAGAGAGAGAGAGAGAGAGCGCGAGCGTGAGAGCGCACTCCCCATATGTATGTGGTATCTACAGAGGAAGGTATCAGATCCTCAGGGGGCTACAGATGGTTATGACCCCCCACCCCTGTGAGTGCTAGGAACTGAACTTGGGTCCTCTGGAAGAACAGCAAGCACTCTAAGCCACTGAGCCATTCTCTCTGCCCTGGGATTATCTTTTGTTATTAATATAACCTCTTTGCTCATTTTTCCCAGGTGATATCAGATTGAAAACTGTGCAGGGTGTTGTGACAAGATATTGCAGTGATTATGGCATGATTGATGATTTGATCTACTTTTCCAATGATGTCGTAACTAGCAAAGTGCTTCTGAATGTTGGACAGGAAGTTATTGCTGTTGTTGAAGAAAACAAAGTGTCAAATGGACTGAAAGCAATCAGGGTAAGTCTTAGTTTTCAAGGAATAGTCACTCTTGACCCTGAGTCACCACATTTGCTAGCCTCTCAGGCATGGCCTAGCTGAAGAGGACATGGGAAGTGTGCCTATGAGGGAGAGCTTTTGTTCTTTATAGTGATTTCTGTTTTAAAAAACAAGTAATGGTAATTGCAAATTGAGACATAGAAATATGTAATTCAGAAAGCAAAGTTTTCCTATAAATTTATGCTAGGACATATACTCTTTAATGGTTTTTAAAATTTTTCTCTAGTGTTTTAAAAACATTGTTTAAAATTATAAAGATTGGTAATCCTAGCACTTGGAAAGTAGAGGCAGGCAGATCTCTGTGATTTCTTGACTGAGTTCCAAGCCAGCCAAGGCTTCCTAGTGAGACCCTGTCTCAAAAACAGAGACAAAACAATAATAACAAATCATTAGCACAGATGGTCAGTGGCTTTTATTCAGCAATTTCCTTTTTTATATAAGAATAGGTCTTTGGTAGTATAAATTCTTATAAGTAGGACTAATAGATTAAATGATCTAATTAATAACATTGTATCAACTTGTTTACATGAATGTTAGGATCTGAACTCTGGACCTCATGATAGCACTGTGGGAACTAAGCTCAACCCCTAAGCTATTGCTCCAGCTCTCAAAATCATTGTTGACTTTGTTACATGGTTTCATTTTATGTAGTTACATGATTAAGTTTTTCAGTTTAATTTGTCTCCTTGACTATTGATTCCTAAGTATTCTTTTTTTTTTTTTAAATGGAATCTTCGTATATAGCCTAAGCTAGCTTTGAGTTCACAATCTTCTGCCTTAGCCATCTAGATGCTGGAGTTAAGGTATGTACTACCATGTCCAGCTTCTTTTTGAAGCTTAATTTTTTTTTTATTCTTTATTGCAAGAACATAGAAACAAAACAAATTGTGTGCCTGATACCTTGCCAAATTCAGTTATTAGCTTTAACCATTTGAGGACTTTTTTAGAATGTGAAATCTTTAGGAATTTGTACATGCAGGATCCAGCTATCTGTGAACAAAGATAATTTTGATAATTTTTTAATTTGAATGCCTTTAGTTTCTTTTTCTTACCTGATTGTTTTGGTAAGGACTTTCAGTACAGTGTTGAATAGAAGTGAGACAAGTGGGCGCCCTTGCCCGTTTCCGGATTTACAGAGGGAAGCTTTTCACCTTGCCCGTTTCCGGATTTACAGAGGGAAGCTTTTCATCTTTAGCATTGGGTTGATGTTAACTGTGTATTTTTCACTTATAGTCTTCATTATGCTGGAAAATTTTCCTTTTCATTCTTACTTTGTTGTTTGTATTATGAAGGATTATTGGGTTTTTTTTGTTTGTTTTGAGACAGAATCTAACTCTGGCTGTCCTGGAACTTGGTATGTAGACCAGGCTGGCCTCACACTCAAAAATATCTGCCTGATTCTGCCTCCTGAATGCTAGGATTAAAGGTGTATGCCACTATGCCCAGCCTGGAAAATTTTAATATAAAATTAGTGTGGCATCTGTTTGTTGCATAGTGACAATTTTCATAAAGACATTCAAATTTTTGAGTGTTTTTTAAAATGTGTGTTATAAGGGTGTTTTGCCTGCACGAATGTCTGTGCACCTGTGTGTGCAGTGCATGAAGAGGCCAGAAGAAGGCATCAGATCCCCTGGAACTGGAGTTATAGATAGTTATTAGTTGCTTTGTAGGTGCTGGAAATTGAACCTGGCTCCTCTGAAAGATCAGTCAGTGCTCTTAACTGCATTTTTATACAATATGCCATATGCTTTGGCCATATTACATTCCGTCCATTTTTTCTTTCTTCCATATCCCAGAAGGCTTGAATTTTATCAAATGATTTTTATGCGTCAATGGAAACAGTCACATAATTTTTTTCTTCATCCTATCAATGTGGTATGTTAAGTGAATTTTACATGTTTAACCACTTCTGCATTCTGAGACAAGCCCCATTTGTTCGTGGTGTATATTCCTTATAATATGCCATTATATTCAGTTTACTAATGTTTTGTTGAATATTTGTATATTCAGAAGAGATTGCTATACAGCTCTGTCTCCAAAAGTATGTTAAATTCTGACTCCTGTGGCGGTTGGAATCACAGGTGAGGCTTTTAAGGAGTCATTGGCTAATGAGAGCTCATGAGTAGGATTGATGCCCTTATGAAGGACAAGACAGATCCTTAAAAATCCCTCCAGGAGCTTGAGAGATGGCTCAGCAATTATGAGTGCTTGTTGCTCCTGTAGGGAACCCTAATTTGGGTCCCAGCACCCAAATCAGCTGGCTTACAATGCTACTCCAGCTCTAGCCAATCATACAGTCTTCTGGCTTCCATGGGAAATTGCATGGGTGTGTACACACACACACCCCTAAAAGCCAAAAAGATTGTGTTTTGTTTTTGTTTTTGTTTTGAGATGGTATCACTGTGTAGACTTGGTTGACCTGGAACTCACTACACTCACTACATAGACCAGACTGGCCTCTAATAGAGATCTCACCTGCCTCTGTGTCCTGAGTGCTGGATTTAAAGCCATGCACTACCACATCCAGCTTAATCTGGGTGTTTGTTTGTTTTAACTCTTTAAAAAAAAAAAAAAAAAAAAAAAAAACCTTTAGGTGGCATTTCTGTGAATCAGGAAACAAATTTTACCAGACACTGAACCTACCATACCAGATCTTGAACTACTTCTTATTCTCCCTTATAATGATGTAAAGAGTCACTCGTTTGTTTTACAGGTGGAAGCTGTCTCTGATAAATGGGAAGATGATAACAAAAACTCTTGCAAAGGGTTGTCAGACTCCAGCCCCAGAGTGCTGATTGGCTGTGTGACTTCCATGTTGGAAGGTGCTGGTTACATCAACCAGACCACATATTTCTCTCTGGAGAGTGTGTGTGAAGGTAGCTAGATGGATTTCTGTTTCATATTTAAAATTAAGTTTTCTCTCTCTTAGTAATTTTTATGGATTAAGTTTGAGTCCACTATACATGTATTATTTAAAGAGTCACGTTTGGAAATGGCTGCCAGGTGTTGGCCTCACACAGGAGTTCTTGAATGCTGGGTGGACTTTGGATTGTGGTGGGGGGGGATGTCACGATTTAAACTCTGCTTTGTTTTGTGTTTATCTGTCAAGCATATCCACTGATCACTAAGTTGCTAATAGAAGGACAGTGTGTTGATCTGAGAAATGTCCTTTTCTTTTTGTTTGTTGAGCCCAGGTTTCACATTGTAGGCCAGGTTTGAGCTTGCAGTGACCTACCTTTCCTGTCTCAGTCTCCTGAGTGCTTGGCCTGACTACAGCTCTGAGCATTACATCTGGTTTAAGAACAGTTCTTTCTAAGATACCTTGCATTCATTAAAGTAAGATCTGGATCACCTTGCATTTTTTCATTTTCCATTTTTAATTACATTTGTTTCTAGCCAAGCTAAATTTTGACTTTTATGCCTAAAGAAGTAATTTGCTTGTGTCATTCACTGTTTAATTCAGTGTGTTTGCTATACACCTGCTGTCTAGTAGTGAATACTGTGCTAGTCATTAGAGACTAGAACAGTGAGAATCAGTTCTTCCTCCAGGCAAAAAGGTGTACACACTGCCAAGAGGAAGGAAGCTGGAAATGTTACCATGGGAGTTGCTTTTGGGCTGTATAGCACTAGGCTACACGTCAAAAGATGAGCATCAGCTGCCCTACAGCCTGGGTACCAGAGGTAGTTGACTTTGCCTACCATGTTACACTGACTGCTAACCTGTGGTTCCCAAATGAAATTGACAGGTAGCTATTGGGGATTTTGTTTGTTAGAGGAACTCTGAGTTCTGGTAGAAGGTTACCTGTGATTGTCCAGACTCCTCAGCCAGCCAACTGGAAGCCATTCCCAAGTGAAGCTTTGATGGGAGATGTCTCCAGATAGAAAACATGGAAGGTGTTTCACACTGCAGCTATTGACTGTGTTGATGGATCTTTCTGGAATAAGCACTCCAACACCAATGGCAGTTGGAAGAGAGATGTCACCAGTGGCCCAAAACCAGAATAATTCCTGAAAGGCCTCAGTGTCGGGTCCAGTTTATATTTTAATTTTATAGTCTAAAACCACAAGGTAGGGAGTGTGGGGGCAAGCTATCATGATTTTACAGAAGTGTATGTGGCAGTCAGCAGGTTGTTAGGGGCAACACCTGATTATTTCAGCTATTTCTCCAGGTCATTCTGTTCCAGGTAACAAGTGAAGTCATGTCTAGAAGTGGGCAGTAAAAGCAGTGCTTTAAATAAAAAATGAACTGAGTAAATCATCTAATAGTTGGTCCTTTCCACCTTATTCTGCATCACTAGAGGTACAAAGGTTTACCTGAGGACTAAAGAGCTCTATGGATCTCCTAATACAGAAAAACTCAAGTGAGGTGAAGGTTCTTCTGTGGGTGAGAGTTGTGCTCAGAGATGTGAAATTTTCTATTAATATGATTATAAAACCCAGTGACTATAGCAAAAGAACATTCTTGAAAGAAAATACAATGTGAAAAACACTGCCAAATGACCCCTAGGTAAGATCCCAAAGCATGGGATCCAAATAGTGAGTAGTAAACTAAGTGACTTTCCAGGAAGCTAGCATCAGATACAGCCCAGTGAAGTTCACCCTGGCTCAGATTCCTCCTTGTTAGTTAAAGCAATCACTTGAGTTGTTCTTATCTCTGATATTCCCGAGGTTCTTTGGTTGTTGATTTTAAGGCCTGCACCTAAGGCTGGTCAGGTTGCTGAGTGGGTAAAGGTACTTATTATACAACCCTGGCAACCTGAGTGTGAGCATCTTATATAGATGAAAGGAGAGAGCTGACTACAGAGTTGTCCTCTGCGCACACACACAATAATAAATTATTAGGTAGAGTGTGGTAGTACTCACCTTTATTCTAGTAACTTGGGAAGCAGAGTCAGGGAGATTTTTGTGAGTTCAAAACCAGCCTGCTCTACATAGTAAGTTCCAGAATATCTAGGACTAAATAGAGAAACCTTGTCTCAAAAACCTATAATAATAACAATAATAATAGTAATAAAATTTTTAAAGTTAAACACTGCACTTATGTATGCTCCCTCTCCTACCCCTGCCTTCCAGACCCTACCCCAAAGACAGGTCCTACCAAGGCAGATAGTTTCCAAAGCTTTCCCATGTCTGCTTGCTCTTTGCTTTCCCAGCCTGATGATTTGGACCATACAGTCCTGTTCCTTGTGCTTGAAGAAAGCACTTGCAGAGGGTGGCGAGGAGAGAGCTGGCAATGCACTTTGCCTGGTGCCCAAAATGGTGGAGCCATACTCTGAACCCATGACTTTTGTGGGCTCACACCTCAGCTGCAGCCAGGTGTGGCCAGAGTTTGTCTGTGCCGTTACACATCTGAGAAGAGGTGTTAAAATTACTTTTGATCAGCATTTTGATAGTTTAATCACCAGTGCTGGGGATGCTGCTTTCCATAAATACACAGTACAAAATTATATTAAGGATCATTTTAGAAATTTGGCCCTAATTCCAAGACAAATTAACTAACTTTTTTTCTTTCTTTTTTTGTTTTGTTTTGAGAGAGAGTTTCTCTGTGTAGCTTTGGAGCCTGTCCTGGAACTCACTCTGTAGACCAGGCTAGCCTAGAACTTACAGAGGTCTGCCGATCTCTGCTGGGGTTAAAGGCATGTGTAACTAACTGTGTGGTCACAGCACCAGTGTGTGAGTTCACTCGGGCCAGGTCCGTGGAGTGAAGACTCGGAGGCATCTTAAGGATAAATCTAGCCTTTCATGGCTGCAGGGGGGTTCAGCCTCGAAGGACTGAAGCGCTTTCCCTTTACCTAGGGCATTTTTATTTACTCTCTATAGTTTAGCCAGTTAATTTCCATACCTTCAAAGCAATCTAAAAGGAGCTCCCAGAGACCAAATGCCAAGTACAAATTACTTTATCAGGTACCATGGTCTTCCGGGTTTCCTGAACCAAGTTTTGCATAGGGCTTTGATCCTTGGGGGACTCTCTGATCCTTGACTCTCAAACAAGATTTACATAGGGCAATAAGAGAAACAAAAGGTGTGTTTAAACAAAGGAAGGATTAGGGCTAGGTGCTATTCTCTGGAACCAGGCCAGGAGCTCAGCAGGAATGCACTACGGCATGCACCACCGCTGGCTAACTTAACATTTTTTTGAGGCAGTATCTCACTATATAGTCTTGGCTGACCCGGAACTCACTATGTAGACCAGGCTGGCCTTGAACTCATAAAGATCTGCCTTCTTCTGCCTCCCAAATGGTAAGATTAAGGTATGTACCACCATGCCTGGGCCATTTGACACTTATTTATGAAGATCAAGCTAGCAACTCACAGCAGTTTTTAAGGTCATGCATTCTAACTGGGATGGCTGATACTTACTGTCAAGTTGGCTGAACTTAAAGTCATCTAAGAGGCACACCATGGGCAGAGAGGAAAACACATTCTGCATGTGGACAGCTCTATTGTGTAGGCTGGGGTCCCGGGCTAAATAGACAGGGAAGGAGGACCAGCATTCTCTTCTCTTTGCTTCCCCAGAGTGGACGTGGTGCGAGCAGACACCTCACATTCTAGCCACCACCACTAGGGTTGCTCTCAATGCCATCCCTTCTTCCTTCAAACTGTGGCCCCAAAAAAACTTTCCTTGTAAGTTGGTTTTCTTAAGTATTTTGTCACAGCAATAAGGTAAATAACTAATACAGAAAATCGTACCGAGAAGCAGGACTATTTGAGAAACCTGACCATAAGGTTCATAGGCCTTTGGAAGTTGTTTGCAGGAGAAGGGTGGAAGAGTTTGGAACTTTTGGCTAGAGAAGCCTGAGAATGCTATACAGAGTTTAATGGGCCGTTCTGGTGGGAATATGGAAGACTGGAATGGAACATGAAGTCTCAGCTCATGAGATTTCAGAAAAGACTGAGGACTGTACTGGGAATTTGACTACGAGCTATCTGTGTTACATTCCAGCAGATTTGGAATGTTCCTGCCCATATCCTCAAAACTTGAGTAAGACTAAATTCAAACACAGTGGACTACGTTGTTTGGTGGAGAACATTTCAAGACATTACTACTCTTACTTGATTTATAGTAAGGTTGGGCAGAAAAATCAGTGTGAGTGTGGTTGAAGTTGCAGGTGAGGCAAGTGCCAAGAAAGCAGCTGAACTCTTAAAAATACTAGCAGCTTTAAAATTCATACTTGTCACTGGGACACTAGAAAGGTCCTGATGGCAAGAGTTCACCTAACACAGGTATAAAGGAGAGAGCGGAACTGAGAATGCCACACAGGTTCTGTGCTTCCCAGCGTTTGCCTATGGAAGTGTTTCCCCGGACTCAGCCACTTTAGCTATGGTGGAAAGGAACCAAACTGCATCTTAAACTGGAAACAGAACTTGACAATGCCGTCCTTATGGTGCTAGTTTTCCAGGCATGCAAAATGCAAGCATGGACTGTTACTGAGGTTTGCACCAAAGTTCCAGAAAGTCAGTATGTGGCAGGTTTTTATTTCCTGGAAGAAGGCCCTGAGAAATGGTGTGAATTGGTGAGAGTAAAGACTAAATCCATAATGGAGACCCCAAGATGCCCAACAAGGAAAGCTTCAGGCATAGAGTAGAGATGGTCCGTAGGCAGCAGAACTAAAGGGGCAGGATACCAAGGCTATTGGAGCCCCAAATTAGTCCGTTGTAAAGCCCCAGGGGGTAGACATAGAACTTTGGGAGTTAACATTTGCCTTAATGGGTTTCAATCTTGCTTTGGTTCAGTCTTTGTTTGCTATGCCTCCATTTCTGTCTTTTGAAATAGGATGTATACTGTGTCCATTGTATATTAGAAGTATGTAACTTGATTTTTGTTTGTTGTTATTACAGAGGCTAACATTTACAACTTTGCCTGAATGTTAGTGGATTCTCTGGTTGGTTTTGAGGAGTTTTGACACTGTAAGACTTTAGGGACTTTTGAAATTGGAATGGGTGTATTTTGTATTATGAGATACTATGTGCCTTTGAGGGTCAGAGGTGGAATGTTATGATTTTGGGTGTCAAGTTGACAACAGATATACTTGTAGTGGTTAATATTCACTATCAACTTGACTGGATTTAGCACCACACAGGAAATACCTCTGGGCATGAAAGTGTCTGTGGAGAGATGTAACCGAGGAGGGAAGACCCACCTTCCATGTGGACAGCATCACTCTGTGGACTGGGCCTCACCAGTCTTCAACCTCTCTGACCCTGAGTGGGTGCTGTGTGACAGCTGCCTCATGGTCGTGCCACTGTTAGGGCTGTTCTCCCTCCACGCCCTCTTTGTCTTTGTGGACTGTGCTCTCAAACTGAGTGACATTGAACCTCCTTCCTTAAATTGCTCTTGTCAGACAGCTTGTTACCATAACAAGAAAAATGCTACACTTTGGGGGGGCGCTACCCACTACCCCCACATTTCCCCAGAGTGCTCTTAGGTGGGAGCAGCAGGAAGTATTAGATAGAACGATTTAGAGTGTGGTGATTAACAGATAGAAAATACAGGATAGCCTCGAGAGGGCCTGGAACCTATTCCAACAGGCCCTGACTGTCTCTGCCCCAGGGTATTTATAGAAACACCAAGGGGTGGAGCAGAAGACCTCCCCCCAGCACAGCCAAGTGCAGACCGTCTCAGACACCTGCACTCAGGCCCATGGTCCAATCATCCTCTCTCTCTCTCTCTCTTTTTTTTTTTTTTTTTGTTTTTGTTTTTTGTTTTTGTTTTTTTCGAGACAGGGTTTCTCTGTGTAGCTTTGCGCCTTTCCTGGAACTCACTTTGGGGACCAGGCTGGCCTCGAACTCACAGAGATTTGCCTGCCTCTGCCTCCCAAGTGCTGGGATTAAAGGCATGTGCCACCACAGCCCGGCCAATCATCCTCTCTATACAGACCTGCTGGGTAAAGCTACTAGGAAACCTGAAAATGGGCTCCCACACTACACTAACACAGTACAATTAAAAACAGACTAATTTGGTTGTGCATGTCGGTGTGTGCACACGTGTGCATGAAGCACAAGTGCACATGCTCTCGAGTATGATGTATGTATGGTGCATGGGGAGGTCATCGGGGTCCTTCCTCAGTTGCTGTTCATTTTTTTTTTTTTTTTTTGAGACCATTCAGCCCAGACTCACCATTTGGCTAGAATGGCTGGCCAGTGAGTTGCAGAGATCTGACTGTCTCCACTCCTCCAGCACTGCAATTACGCATATGTACCACCACACCTAGAGTTTATGTGATTCTGGGAATTTAACTCAGGTCATCATGCATGTGCGGTCTTCCCAGCCCAGGTTCTTTGGGGTTTTATTCTGGATTTGTTTTTTATTGGTGTTGTTTTGTTTTGTCTTTTGAGACAGGGTCTCACTGTGTAGCCCTGGCTGGCCTTGAATTCACAGAGCTATACCTGCCTCTGCCTTCTGAGTGCTGGGACTTAAGGTGTGTACCACCACACCTGGTTAAAAATATTTTGATATGACAAAATATAGAGAGTAGATTTAATGGGGTGGGGATCTGAGATGACAGGCTTGACTTGAGAGTGACCATACTGGGTTCTTTGCTCTCTTAGAGCAGCAATTCTCAACCTGTGGGTTGTGACCCTACAGGGTCACATATCAGATATTTACATTATGATTCATAACAGTAGCAAAATTACAGTTATGAAGTAGCAATGAGATAATTTTATGGTTGGGGTCACCACAACATGAGGAACTGTGTTAAAGGGTCACAGCATTAGGAAGGTTGAGAACCACTGTCTTAGAGGCTGGAGGATGGTTGATACCCAAAACTCTACTCCATTTAACTAATGTGAGAGCATGCATTGCTTCAGGGTTAGGTGGATACATGAATTGTATCATGACAGAGAAATGAGGAGAGATGGACCATATATTATTTCAATGTGTCATAACCTCAAAGTACACTGCACATTTGAATGTTATTGAAGTTTTCTCTTTGGCTGTTCAGGTTTCCACCCATGCAAGGGAGACTGGGTAGAGGCTGAGTACTGGATCAGGCCAGGGACATGGAGCAGCGAGGCAATCTCAGTGAAGCCACTGCGGTACAAGCGTGTGGACAAGGTAATGTGCTGACAAGTGAGTGGTTCCTGAGTTTTTGCTACAGCTGCCCAGGGATTCTCCTTGATGATTCTTGTAGATAAAACTCAGTCCTAGTCTGTGTTTCGTTAAAGAAGTAGAAGTGGGGCTGGAGCGATGGCTTAGTGGTTAAGAGCACTGGCTGTTCCTCCAGAGGACCTAGGCTTGATGCCTAGCCACCTACATGATGGCTCACAACTGTCTGTGAACTCCAGTTCCAGGGGATCCAATGCATGCCCTCTTTTAGTGTCCCAAGGGCCCTGTATACACATGGTGCAAAGACATTCAGGCAAAGCACCCGTACACAGAAAGTAAATATTTTTTTAAAAGGGAAGTAGAGGCAGCAGCATGCTTGTGTGCTTAAAGTCTGACTTACAGCCTGCACCTGGATGTGTTAAAGGTGTTCTAGGACAAAGCATATACATAAGGAATTGTGGGTCTTGAGCTTCCTTGTCAGCTGATGGTTTAGGGAATGACATGGGTTGTGGAAACATGGAGTTTGCACTGGGGGGAGGTAGATGCATGAACTGGACCATGACAGAGCAGTTGGGGAAAGGTGTCAGCTATCACTACATACCTCTTTGTTAGCCTGAAAGCTCCCAGGCTCTTGTACATCTGTGTTGTACTGGACTTTACTGGCTTCGCAAGGCCAGACTGGGTTAGTCAGAGTCAGAGAAGCCAGGGTTGAGAACTGTCCCTTGTCCATATACACTTTGAAGCAATATTCAGCACTGCACTTGCAGGTTTGCATTTCCAGCCTGTGTGGGAGGAATGGGGTGATAGAGGACAGCATCTTCTTCAGCCTGGATTCCCTGAAGCTACCGGAAGGGTACACACCAAGGAGACACGACATTGTCAATGCAGTGGTGGTGGAGAGCAGCCAGTCATGCTACATCTGGAGAGCACTGTGCATGACCCCCGTGAAGAGGTGGTACCCAAACCATTCTTCTTTGGAAATAAAAAGGCCAATTTTAAGTATATTTATAAGAGTTGTAGTCAAATACCGCCTAACATTTCAGTCATTCATGATTGTTTATGTGATGCTTTGCCCATAAGGTCATACCACCAGACTGACAAGATGGCTCAGCAGTTAAAAGTACTTGTTGCCAAGGCTTGACAGCCTGAATTCAATCCCTAGAACTAGCATACTAGGAGAGAACTGACTCCACAAGTTGTCCTCTGACTTCCATGTGATCCATGGCATTACACACACACACACACACACACACACACACACACACACACACACACACACACGAAAGAGAGCGAGAGAGAGAGAGAGAGAGAATAAGAGAAAGGTAGATTTAAAATTTTTCTCAATGATTGTATCACATAGTGACATTGTAGCCTGCTTAGGTCTTTGCAAGTATAGTAAAATATTGACATAAGCATGAAATCACCTAACAACCCGTTTCTCAGAATGTATTCCTGTTTTTAGCATGCATGACTGTACTTTATTAAGCCAGAATAGTTGACATTCCAGGCCCTGCATTTACTGCTGGTTGAGAAGAGTCCTCTGTCTTTGTGGTTGAGTGATGATAGAATTCCAAGGGTCTCTTTTTGTTTGCTTTTTTTTTTTTTTTTTTTTGGTTTTTCGAGACAGGGTTTCTCTGTGTAGCTTTGCGCCTTTCCTGGAACTTGCTTTGTAGACCAGGGTGGCCTCGATTTGTTTGCTTTTTAAACAGGGTCTCTTTATTATGTAGTTCCTGATGTCCTGAAATTCTCTATGTATATCCGGCTGGTCTTAAACTTACAGAGATCTACCTAGCTCTGCCTCTTTTTAGGTGTGTCCCACTATGCTCAGCCCCAAGAGTCCCTAATCCTTACTCTTTTGGTAGTGATTGTCTTCATCCATTTTCTGTTGCTGATAACACATTACCATAGACTGGGTAAGGTACAAGAGAATGAGGTTTATTTGGGCTCACTGCTTGGGTCCATGATCAAGGGCTGCATCTAATTATGGGGCTCCCTACGTCCAGCCCCAGTGCTAAGGATTGATGCCAGGACCTTGTGTGTGCTGGAAAAATGCTCTACCCACTGAGTATGCCCAGATCCAGAAATGGCCTTCTGGCCAGTAGAGTCCTGAGGTAACATGAAGCATCACATGTTAATAGAACCCTAGTCAAATTGGTTTATATAGCAGACCCACTGGAGATAACCCTTTACTCCATTGAACATATGGGTTTAATCTATTCATGAGGCCAGAGCCCTACTCCACCCTCAAAAGTGCTGTCTGGTCCCACCTCTTTGTTTCTTTGCTTTGTTTTGTTTGGGGAAGGGCAGCATCCCACCTCTTCATAGTACAGATTAAACTTCAGCATGAGTTTTGTAAGGGACAAATCATATTCAAATCATAGTAGTGGTTGTCATTTTATAATTTTATTTATTCTTTTCTGTTATCCTATTTTCTTTGACAGGGTCTCATCTTAAGGCAGCCTCAAACTTACTATGTAGCTGAGGATGGCCTTGAACGATACTCTTGCCTCTATCTCCTAAAACTTGGAATTGAGAGGCATATGCAGTCACACTGTGCAGTTCTAGGGATTGAACCCAGAGCTTTGTGCACACTAAGTAAGCACTCTACCTACTGAGCTACATCTCTAACCCAACCTTTTTTTTGTTTTGTTTTTGGAGACAGGGTTTCTCCATGTAGCTTTGCGCTTTTCCTGGAACTCACTTTGTAGCCCAGGTGGGCCTCGAACTCACAGAGATCTGCATGCCTCTGCCTCCCGAGTGCTGGGATTAAAGGCGTGCACCACCACTGCCCAGCCTCTAGCCCAATTTTTATATGAAGTTCATTGTTGTTGACTTGTTTGTTTGTTTGTTTGTTTGTTTTAGACAGTGTCTCACTATATGGCCCTAGTTGGCCTGTAACTTCCTGTATAGACCAAGCTGGCCTTGAACTCAAAAAGATCTGCCTGCCTTTGCCTCTCAACTTCTGGAACTAAAGGTGTGCACCAGCATGTCTAACATCATTTTTTTTGTTTTGTGTCTGTTGTCCTTTCATTATTAAATATATATATTGAGGGTTGGAGAGTTGGCTCAGTAATTAAAAGCACTTGTTTTTGTACCCTATGGCAGATCACAACTATCTGTAACTCCAGTCCCAGGGAATCTGATATCTTCCTCTGACCTCCCTGAGCACCTGGCACACATGTAATGCACATACAGTCACACAGGCAAAACACTCATACACGTAGATGTAGTCAGAAGTTTTCCTGTGTCCCGCCCGTCCCAAAGCCGCTCAGCAAGTAAACACACAGAGGCTTATATTACTTAACAAACTGTATGGCCTAATGGCTCAGGCTTCTCACTAGCTAGCTCCTATAATTTAACCCATTTCTATTCATCTGTAAGTTGTCATGTGGCCATGGCTTACCAGTATTTTCACATCTTGCTTTTCCTGGCAGTAGCTGGCATCTCTTCTCTCTCTTCTTCTTCCTGTCTATCTGCTTGAATTTCCTGCCTGCCTCTAAGCTGCCTTGCCTTAGGCCGATACAGCGTTATTTATCAACCAATCAGAGCAACACATATTCACAGCATTCAGAAAGACATCCCACAGCACATAGAAAATAAAAAATTATATATGTGTGTGTGTGTATGTGTGTGTAATATATATATAAATGTAGTAAGTTCTTTTGTTATTATTATCTTTTTTTGTTTGTTTTCAAGACAGGGTTTCTCTGTGTAGTTTTGGTGCCTGTCCTGGATCTTGCTCTGTAGGCCAGGCTGGCCTCGAACTCAACAGAGATCTACCCGCCTCTGCTTCCCGAGTGCTGGGATTAAAGACGTGTGCCACCATTGCCTGATGTAGTAGGTTCTTACAGTGACTGGAAATCCTGTGTCTGGGTTTTTTGTGTGTGCTTTATTTGCGGTGGTGTGTTCCCCATTTCTGCTTTGTGTGTGGCAGCTGCACCTCTGCCTGCTGGGCTTCCTTGTCTTCTGTTGCCCTTAGCAATCACCACTTGTGGGCTCCTTAGTTGTCTTTTATTATTCTACTCACTGTCTCGTCTCCTCAATAAAATACCAGGTCTGAGTAGGAAAGTGCTTTTTCTCCTTTCTGCCCCACATCTAGCACCTATCCCTGTGTCTGATGAGACAGCTCTGCCCCACATAAGCCTATGGGCAGCAGTTGTCTGATGGAGTGTGGAGGGTGGACTGATGCCACATCTTCTTCCTGCTGGAAGATACTGTCTTTGTCTACTTGGAGCCCAGTACTCTTATTCATGGGACCCTGCTTACCTTCTGGAAGAAGAAGGAAAACATGGCTCTCACTTGTGTCAGCATATTCATCTGTAGAGCCCTGGAGTACAGAATAAGGCAATCTAGTTTACTGACTGGGAGCCCACCTTCGTGCCTTGATGGGCCTCAGCTCTGTGTCTGTGACTCGGTGTCCATACTCTGATATTCTTCTCCATGGGGTTGGGGACGATGCCCATGTATGACCAGTGGGTCTCACTGACTCCATGGATGTCATAGCCACTTGAAGGACATATCTCCTTCACTCCACACGTTGCCCCAATTCTTCTCCTAAAGCCATACATTTTGTTGTTGTCATTGTGTTATGTTAAGTTTTGTTTTGTAGTAAGGGCTTGTTATGTCGCCCAGGCGGGTCTGTAACTAGCAATCCTTCTGTCTTAGCTCCCTGAGTACTACAATTCATGCTGAACCACATGTCCAGCCACCATGAATTCTTTAAATTGTTTCTGCTCTATGACATGCTCATTCTATCTTGATCATGGAGTGGAAGCTGTTGGGGCTAAGGAGCCAGGGCATAATGCCCATTCCCATGCTTGGATCACAAAGCATGTGGACATAAAGAAGCAAAGGACTCCTTTTTGAGAGAAAGAAGAAGTTTCTTATTTTCTGAAGAACGGAACTTCCCCTTGAATTGTTTTCACATACAGTCAGATATTGTTTAATAATGGATATATGTTCTGAGAAATGTATTACTTGGTCAGGCAGCTTAGTGATTGTGCATATATCAATTATATAAGCCTATTGCTATAGACTACATGTTATGCTACCGTGCCAAATACTGCAGGCTGTTGTAACATAGTGTAGACAAATGCAAGTATAGAAAAGAATGAAACATTTAGGCAGTGGGAATTTTCATCTCCATCTTAAACTTACAAGACTGGTGTTAAGTATGCAGTCCACTATAAAGGAAATATAGTCATACAGCCTTTAACTGTACTTAAGCAAAGAAAATAATACTCCAAATACAAGTTCAGGAAATCTCTGAATGCAAGGCCCTGTGTGTGCCTCCTCCCCTCCTCCCAATATCCATCCTTTGTAGTCTTGGAGGCAATGGAGAGCAGGAATCTCAGCACTGTGAGCTCTGTGGGAGTAGGTCAGATGCCACCTGTTTCACTCCTTGCCTTTAGCCTTTGGGGGATTTGTGATGCTCTTTTGTGAGGTGACTTGAGAAATTGTGGGACTTGCAGAATACCTGGCTGGCCTCTGTATCATATTATCAGGCAGTTGGTCTCCAGGGAGGTGGGAGGAAGGTGGGGAAGGTCAGCAGCGCTGCAGGGAGGTCTCAGCACCTTGACACTGGTGTTTTCTTCAGAGATGCTGCCACTCTTGGTGAGGCCCCCCAGGATCCCTATGGAGCCCTCTTACTGAAAAACAAAGGTGGTATTGAAGTTACAAGAGTGACCAGTTTTGGAACATTGAAGGAAGGAGAAAGCAAGGCAATGGTGATCTGGATAGAGTAAGTATGTCCTGGAGTTTCAGGTAAAGGGGCCATACAAGTTGCTTTTAAACTCTGACTTGAAGATATTCTGTAGAAACAACTGTATGGTGCCTGTTTATTTTTCCCTGTAAACAGTCTCAGCCCTTGGACTGGAGAGTTTCTTCACTGGGTAAAGGCCTTTGCTATGCAGACCTGGAAACCTAAATTCAGCCTTCCAAACCTAAATGAAGGAAGAAGCAGAAAACTGATTCCCTGAGTTACTCTCCAACCTCTACAAGCATACCCTGAGACATGTGCCCACCCACGTATTGGATGAATGAATGATTGGGTGAATTAATTAATATTAAAATGAAATTTCACCTCAAGCCAGTATGATGACTCATGCCTATAACACCAGCACTGGGGAGTCAGAGGAAGGAGAATTACTGCAAGTTCAAGGCTGGTGTTCATAACAAGACTGTATCACCCTTTCACAAATTTTACTCTAAAATGTCCTTCAAACTTAATATTGTAAAGATATTTGAAGGCACCCCTCACTACGTTGAATTGTGTGGGTTTAGTTGACTGTGATGTCTGAGCTCTAAAGACCTGATACAGTCCATGGTCTTTTTTCTTTTCTCCAGGAATAAAGGAAAGATTTCTCAGGACCTCATCAGTTGCAGACTGGCTGGCTGGGATAAAGTGCAACAGTTTAGATTTGAGACACAGGGCAGAGGCCAGGCCTGCTCAGGGGAGGCTGCTGTTTCTGTTCCTGAGGGTGAAAATGTTAATTCATCGAATCATCACAGAGAAAACAAAACTGATGAGACACCAGAGAGCCATCTGAGCAACACAGAAATCTCTCCAGGTAGATGGTGCAGCTGCTGCTCCATAAGGTCCAGGAACTGAGCTGGCCTTGTGGCCAGTGAGTTAAAGAGTCTGCCCTAGGACCTGGAAACACTTGGTGCCTGAACTCTTTTTAATTTGGATACTTGTGCTCCTGTAGTCTTGGGGCTGGGAGAAGGACAGAAACAGCTTGACACAGACCAGCATGTGCTTTTTAGGATACAGGCAGTCCTCAGCTAGGAGATGGCCAGGGCCAGAGACCTTTCCCTAGTCCTGGCTGGTCCTGTAGGTACATCCTCCTCCCCTGCTTCCCTGTTTTGTTAGCCACCTACAAAAGTTGATATTGTGTGTGTGTGTGTGTGTGTGTGTGTGTGTGTGTGTGTGTACATTGATTTCCAACATTGTTAGGAATAAGTTACCTTCCCCCACTAATTGTTGGTTTAAATGTCATTTCCCAGATGACTGTGCTTGTGAAGAAGAAAGTAGAGAAAAAGGAAACACATCAAAGAAACAGGAGCCTGAGCCTGGGGGCCTCATTCCTCCAGGGGAGAAAACTTGCATTGTGGTTACGTGTGATGCCAAGTATGTGCTTGGGGCTAGGAAGAGCTTCCTGTGGGGTACTGGTGCATGTTTCTCCCATGGGTCATCTGTGATGCTTATATAATTTTTTTCCCTTTTGAGAAAGGGTTTCTCTGTGTAGCCTGTCCTGGAACTCACTCTGTAGAACAGGCTCTTGAACTCGGAGATCTGCGTGCCTCTTACCCCCTAGTGCTAAGATTAAAGGCGTGTACCACTACTGCCTGGATATGTTGTATATTTTTAAAGCATTCATTCCTGTATCTGATGGAACCAAATCACAAAGACAAGTATTGATCCAGAAAATGTCCACCCAGAATAGGACCCACACTCCTCTTCAGCAGACAACCTGACTCCATCTTTACAAAGAAAGTAGTGTTCATGAGCCATGTAGATGTAAGCTACTTCTACTGCTTCTGAGCCCTGCTGATGGTAGCCATCTTGAGCTCATTTTCACTGTGTCCCGGTGTCCCCAAGATCTCAGTCCATCCACACCCCTCTTCTTGTCCTCTGGGCATCTTGTCAAGACATTATAGTTAACAAGAGGTGGAGGGAAAGGAGGGCACAGCCTAGACTGGAAGTCCTACCTCCATTTTGCCTCTTCATTTGGTTGGCCCTAACCAGACAGCATTCCCCAGCCTTTCACTCAGCTCTCCTTTCCTGTTCTCCCTCCTCATGCCCCACTACCATTCTGGCTGCTCAAAAGCATGTAGTCACCAAGGTTGACATTTGGGTCCAGGCTTCCTTCCCATCGACAGTCATTTAAATCTTTCTGATCTGACGATCTTGATTTAAACCCATCAGATTGTAGGTGAGTCACCCATGTAAATGAGACAGCTTAGCTGAGTTTTAGCCATGGCATAACAGGAGTAATTAAGTTGAGAAAGCTATAGTTATAAGCAGAGGTTAGTGTGCACAGCATAACCTTGTTAGAGTCACAGCTGGAAATGAGCAATCCAGTAAGAACGGTGCCATTGTAGTCACACAGAAGTCTTGTTTGAATTTGGGAATACTAAAAATGTTTTCCCTGTTAAATTTCAATATTGCAGAAAGTTCTGTTTTAAGCACCTGAATTTATCTTGATGTATTAGTTACTTTATCTGTTGCCATAATAAAATACCTGGAAAAATCAACAACTTAGGAAATAAATGGTTCATTTTGGCTCACAGTTCTAAATTATAATCTAGCGGGGTGTGGTAGCACATGCCTTTGATCCCAGCACTCGGGAGTCAGAGGCAGGCAGATCTCTGAGTTTGAGGCCAACCTGGGCTACAGAGTGAGTTCCAGGACAGCCAGAGCTGCACAGAGAAACCCTGTCTCCAACAAAATGATAAAGTACATCTCCATAGTGGCAGGAAGGAGCTTTCAGCAGCATCAGCCCGAATGCTCTCCTATTTGAAGACTTCTCTGTCTAACAAATAAGTCTGTTACCTTTAAAATCAGTTTTTCTCAAGTTCTCAGGGTAGAGGCAGAATAAAGTCAGATTCTTAGCCATACTATCACACAAATGGCCTCTAGCCCACTTCCTGATGGAGGGTCTTTGATCCACTTTGAAATCTCATCAACCAAGCCTCCATGTTTTCCTCTGCATTTTTGTCTTCCATCCCACCTGAATGGCCCATTAAGTCCTGCTTCTAGCATGCTAGGGATTTTCTAGCCTTAATTATCAAAATCTTCCACATTCCAGCCACAAAAACTTCTGAAGGCCTAGGAGTCACACAGTTATCACAGCATTGGCCCACTTCTCAGTACCAGTTTTCTTCCATGTTACCTACTTTTCCTGTTGCTGTGATTTAAAAATGCCCCAATGAAAGCAACTTAAGGGAAGTATGGTTTGTTTTGGTTCATAGTTCAGGGTTCCAGTCCATCATGGCAGAAGAACATTGCATGCACAAATCAGAGAGCAGTGAGGCCTCTGCTCAGCTTGCTTCTCCTTTTTATATGCTTCACAATCTCATCCCAGGAAATGGAGACACAGTCAGCAAGTTTTCCTACCTCTGTTCATCTAACCAAGAATAGTGTCTATAGGCATACCCAGAGGCCTATCTCTGTAGTGATTATAGACCTTAATCACACTGACAGTTGGGATTAACCATCACACTTGGAAAATACTGTATTTCTTGCTTTATAAAGGAAACTTTCCTGTGTTAAAAAAAATTACTAAGAAGTCAGCTTGGCTGATACTTACAGCTTTACAACTTCCTTAAATACTGAAAGGGAAATCAGATTGAATCTGCCTCATTCATAACTAAGACTAAATTTCTTTTTTTTTTTTTTTTTTTTTTTTTCCAAGAAACCCTGGCCGTTGCAAGGAGCTCCTTCTGCTGTGTTTCTCCAACTTTCTTATTGGGCGACATCTTGAAGTGAATGTTGTGAGTGGTGAAGAGGCATTAATAGCTGTGCGTGAGCCATTTTCTTGGAAAAAGCCTAAAAGTTCCCAAACATTAGTGTCTGCAAAGACTACAGTTGTTGTGACCACGCAGAAAAGGTATTATGCAATTACTGTGTGTTTTTCTGTCTGTTAGCTTTATATGTTATGGAAAGGCAGTCGTGTCAGCCATCACCCTAGCTAAGGAGGTGACAAGGGCAAGGCTGGTGTTTGAGCCTCTTTCCGTGACTGGTCTTGGGGCAGGATGCATTCCCATGGAACTGGTAAGGGCAGAGTCTGTGTCTGTTACCTCCAGTGTCCATGCAAACCAGGCCCCATGCACCCCTCAGCTCTGCTTTTCCTGGGCAGATCCTAGGGCCACTTTGAAACAAAGATGGTGTAGCTCTTGGCTCCTGCCATCCACTCCTGGCCAGGACTGTCTCTGATGCCCCTGCTGCACCATCAGCAGCGGCTCTGTGCCGTGCTGACTGGTGTGGTTTTTAGAGCAGTTCCCAGAATTGCCGTGTAGCTTGTATTGGGCCCAAGATTGCTTGGTCACTGGAAGCCTTTTGGAAGATCTGATACCATTCAGGAATGAAAACAGTGACTTGAGCATAGAAAGTTTGTGAACGACCTGGTTTCTCTTTTTTGCTCTTGTCTGAAGTAAACAAAGCATAAAACTTCCAAGAAACACATTTCGTCTAAGTTTAATCCAAAAAAAATGGGACCTGCGTGTGTGAGTGTTAAATGGCTTTGTCCTGAGTACTGAAGACACTGCTGCGTCATTGTCACTACTGAGGGTTTGAGTCAGGTGTACTGCCCACAGCCCATCAGGGCAAAACTATTATTTCTCTAATACTGGAAAATTCTGGATTTCAGATCATGTTAACTCAGTAACAGTCTAAGACAAAGGATGATGGACTTCTACCAAATTGTAGACTGAAAGGAGAATGTATTAGCAGACAGTATTATGGGATTGCTGAACTTGTCGTTGACCATTGTTTGGAAGGCAGCTGTGGACACCATGCTTCTTTAGACCATTGTTTGAATCACAGCACTGCAACCAAGAAGCTGTGTGGCCTTGGGAAAGTTTCTTGACCTCTCTGTGCCTTAACTTCATTTGTAAGTGATAGTCTCTCCCTCATGTGGTTTGAGGAGTAAATGGTATAGAGCACATGAAATGCATAGTTTCCTGGCACAGAGCAGTAGTAAGTGCTGATGGTTCTTGTTCACTTCCAGGGTGTGCCTAGGGGAAAAGCCCAGAAAGGGAGTGAGATGTTAGCATGTCTGCAGTGACTGGGTGAGAATCATGAGAGCAAATAGTCTGGTTTGCACAGTGTCCAGTTAGAGCCGGCCAAGAGACCGCTCCTGTACAAGTGTTGGGACACCCTGCTGGCTGTTCCTGGGGAGTGTCAGCACATCCATGTATGAGCGTTTCTCTAGAGCACTGGTTCCCATCCTTCCTCATGCTGTGACCCTTTAATACAGTTCCTCATGGAGTGGTGACCCCCAACCACAAATCACTTTTACTGCTAATTTATAACTGTAATTTTGCTATTGTTATGCATTATAATGTAAATATCTTTGTTTTCTTTCTTTCTTAATTTTTTTTTTTTTTTTTTTTTTTGGTGTTTTTGCCTGTATGTATGTCTGTGTGAGGATGTTGAATCTTGGGACTACAGACAGTTGTGAGCTGCCGTGTGGCTGCTGGGAATCGAACCTGGATCCTCTGGAAGAGCAGTTAGTGCTTTTAACTGCTGAGCCATCTCTCCAGCCCCATAAATTTGTGATTTCTATTGGTCTTAGGCGACTCCTGTGAAAGCGTCTTCAATCCCCAAAGGGGTCTGGACCCACAGGTTGAGAACACGTGCTAGACTAAGGCCATTGGTTCCTGGCAGTCTGGGCAGTGCTATCTCCTGCCTGCACATTGACTCCCGGGGTCAGTCAGGTCCAGTGCACAGTCATGCTCCTGTTGTAGCTGTCAGGTAGGGTCATGTATTGCTGTAGACCTCTTCAAAACTTGTTGTTGCTGCTGTTTGCTTTTTGACACAAAGTTTCTCTGTGTAACCCTGGCTGTCCTGGAACTCACTCTGTATACCAGACTTGTCTCAGACTCACAGATCTCCCCGCCTCTGCCTTCCAAGTGATGGGATTAAAGGCGTGCACCACCACACCCAGCTCTCTTTAATTTTTAAAAATATGTGTGTAAAATAATGAGTTTCTTTGTGATTCTTTTAAACATACAGATAACTGTACCTTGATAATATCTACCCGCTCATTATCCATCCTTATTCCACTCTCCTCCAATAGTCTGCTTCTGCTTTCACATTTGTATTTCTTTTTCCCTTCTCCGTTTAGACCCGCACACACAATCTCCTTTCTACTGTCACACGGGGTATATGTGTGTTTACAAATGTGTATTCTACATAAGAGAAAAAATTACATATTAGAGAAACTTTTCCTTCTTTAGCCTGGCTTCCTCCCTCTCTCCCTCCTTCCCTTCCTTTCTTTCTTGATGGTCTCCAGTTTATCCAGTTTCTGCACATAACTGTTTTCCTTTTTATGGATGAATAAAACTCTTATATGAATATATATAACACTCTGCATTCAACTGTTGCTGGATATCTGGAGTGATTCCATATCTTAACTGTTGAGGGCAATAAATATGAATGTTGAAGTAAGTGGTGTGTTGTTTTGGAATCCTTTAGACATGGGCCTGGGGCAGCTCCTGGGGTAGTTCTGTACTGACCTCCTTAGTGGCTGCTCCACCTCACAGTACCACAGTGTATAGGTCCCACATCTCACTGGCTTTCTCTGTCCTCTATTGTCATCAAGATAGTGAGATGGAGTCTCTGAGCAATTTAATTTGTATTTTTCATGTTCATTAGCCATTTGTATTTCTTTTGAGAACTGTCTGTTTAATTCATTTGCCCAAATATTGATTGGCCAGATGGTTTGAGTTTTTGTTTTGTTTTGTTGTTTGTTTGGTTGGTTGGTTTTTCGAGACAGGGATTCTCTATAGTTTTGGTGCCTGTCCTGGATCTCGCTCTGTAGACTAGGCTGGCCTTGAACTCACAGAGATCCACCTGGCTCTGCCTCCCAAATTAAAGGCGTGCACCACTGCCACCCAGCATTGTTGTTTTTATGGCTGGTATTTGAGTTGGGTTTTTTTGGTTTTCTTTTATTTTTTTTTAATAGATTCTAGATTTGTTGTTGTTTTTGTTTCTCAAGACAGTTTCTCTGTGTAGCTTTAGTGCATGTCCTGGAACTTGCTCTGTAGTCCAGGCTGTCCTGGAACTCACAGAGATCTGCCTGCCTCTGCCTCCTGAGTGCTGGGATTAAAGTGTGCCACCACCACCCAGCTAGATTATAGATTTTAATTCCTTGTCAGTTGGTAACGTTTTGCAGGATGTCCCTTCTGCTGCTGTATAAAAGCTTTTAATTCCACGAAACTCTATCAAGTATTGCTACTATTTACTGAGCTATTGTAGTCACAGTCACAGGAAACCTTGCCAGTGCCTGTATCTTGAAATGTAGATCCAGAGTTGTGGGTCTTATGTTAGGGTCTGTCTTAGGGTTTTTATTGCTGTAAAGAGACACAATGACCACAATAGCTTTTATAAAAAAAAAAAAACATTTAATTGCGGTGACTCACTTACAGTTTCAGAGGTTCAGTCATTATCATGATGGGGAGCATGACAGTTTGCAGGCAGACATGGTGCTAGAACTGAGAGTCCTACGTTTTTCCAAGTAACAGGAAGTCAACTGAGACATTGGGTGGTATCCTGAGCATAGGAAACCTCAAAGCCCACCTCCACAGTGACACACTTCCTCCAACAAGGCCATTCCCACTTCAACAAAGCCACACCTCCTAATAGTGTTGCTCCCTATGAGATTATGGGGACCAATTACATTCAGACCACCACAGGGTCTTTGATCTATTTTGAAGTGATTTTTGTAGAAAACAAGAGGTGGAGATCTATTTCATTCTTCTACATGTAAGCCACCATGTACGTGATTTCTGGGGACTGTCATTTCTCTGCTGTGTTTTTTATACCATTGTTGAAAATGGGATGGTTGTAGCTGTATGAGTTCATTTCTGGCTTCTCCCTTCTATTCAAATCATTGTTCTATGTGAGCAGAACTCTTGTGTTTTTATCTTTGAGACAGGGTCTCACTGTGTAGTTCTGGCTACCCTAGAATTTATTACTAGACCAGGCTGGTCTCAAACTCAGAGAGCAGCTTCTATACAGGTGTGCTGATTGTCTTAGTCCCTCCATAGCTCAGTAATTGTTAGTTAGTTCATTAGCATTTACTAGGTGCCCCTGCTTTCCAAGTAGCCACACAGCCTCAGCAGCCTTCAGTACTGCTGGGTAGCCCTGTAGTAGACTGCAGTTTCTACCCAGAATCATACAGTCAGACTACCTGCAGGGTTCTTAAAGGAACCCACTGCACAGGAAGTGGCAATGAAGTTGAGAGACTGGCAGTACACCTCTGCTCCCTCCACTCCGCACAAACTGCATCGGGGCTTGAAGGGGACCTGGCCTTGAGATGCCTGTCCTGTCCTCATCTCTCTCCTCACTTCTCCCCATTTACCGTCATTTCTGTTACTCTGCTTTTTGTCTTACTGGATATGGAAGATGCTGTGAATTTAAATGTAGCTAACTAGATGAAGGCAGACACTTAAGGATGAACCTAAATTTCTCTGGAGAAAAATAGCACCAAGAACCAGCAAATCAGTTGAGCAGGCTCTACACAGGGCAGCTTTTTACCAAGTATGTCCTTTTTTCTTTCTTTCTTCCCCCAAATTCACTTTTCCTTTTTTCAATAATTTATTTTTATTTTATGTTCATTGGTGTTTTGCCTGAATTTATAACTGTGTGAGGGTGTCAGATCCCCTGAAACTAGAGTTACAGACAGGTGTGAACTGCCATGTGGGTGCTGGGAATTGAACCTAGGTTCTCTGGAAGAGCAGCTAGTGCTCTTAACCACCAAGCCATCTCTCTAGGCCCCTCCAATCTTCTTATTGGTGATGTGTCAGTATCATTTCTAATACTCATGTCTTCACTAAAAGTGTGGTAAGAAGAGTTTAGCTACTTAGGAAGTTAAAACGAACTGTCTTCAAACGTCATGGTTTGATCAGGCTCCTGGGACTTTTCCAGTCTGGTTCCCCTACAGCTTGCAGAGCTCTGTCCAGCTCTGTTGTAGAGACAAGAGTGCCAAGCCAGAGCTTGTGTAGAGACAGGATCCTGAACCCAGTGTGGCCTAGTCTGGTTCTCATGTCAGGTGTTTCCATGGACTAATGAACTCTAGCCTTTCTGAAACAGGACAGAGTATCTGAGGGGAAATGCCTCATACAGGTTGAACATCTTTAACTCAAAACCCAGTGTGACAGAATATCTGAGGGGAAATGCCTCATACAGATTGAACATCTTTAACTCCAAACCCAGTGTCTTCTGAAATCTGAAAACGTCTGAATGTTGACATGACCTACAAGTTTCAGATTTTGTTGCATTTCAGAAAATCTATAACTGGTAAAATCGATATAAATATTGCAAAGTGAAGAATAATGGGTTAAAAGTGTAGCTCAGTGGTAGAGTGCCTAACAAGTGTGAGGCCCAGAACCGGGGGGGCGGGGGGGGGCACCTAGAAAATCTGAAACATTTCTGGACCCATACACTACAGACGAGAGATATTTATAAAAACATATAAAAGTTTAGATTAAGAATTTATTTTAGGGGCTGGAGAGATGGCTCAGCGGTTAAGAGCACTGGCTGTTCTTCCAGAGGTCATGAGTTCAATTCCCAGCAACCACATGGTGGCCCACAGCCATCTGTAATGAGATCTGGTGCCCTCTTCTGGCCTGCAGGCATACATGCAGGCAGAATACTGTATACATAATAAATAAATCTTTAAAAAAAAAAAAAAAAGAATTTATTTTAGTTCAGTCAGTACTTGTTATGCAACCAGAAGAAACTGAGTTCAGTCCCCAGACCCATATAAAAAAGCGAGTCACTATGGTGCCATGTTGTAATCCCACCACTGGGAAGGTGGAGACAGGCAGCTCCTGGAGCTCACTGCCTGGCTGGCCTCGCCTAATCAGGTAATCCTAGGCTAACCAGAGACAATCATGTTTTAAAAAAATCAAGGATGACACACCCAAGAAACAACATCCAAAGTTGTCCACTGGCCTCTACACGTGTGTGTGCGTGCCCCCCACTCCTCCACATACACACAAGCTATACATGCATAATATAATTGCTCTTGATTTAACTTTTTCTTTTAAGGAACTCAAGAAGACAACTTCCAAGTTTTCTTCCACAGTATCCAATACCAGATAGATTAAAAAAATGTGTGGAACAGAAAATTGACATCCTGACTTTCCAGCCGCTTCTTGCAGAGGTAGGAAAACATCTGAAAGCTATGGGATGTTACTCACCACTAAAGCGCCATTCAAAAAAACCGGGTGAGCCATTGGATTCAGATCTCCTGTCAGTATTTTCCACCGTAGGTAACTAGGAATTTCAGGATGACAAGAGAGAATCACCTTCACATATAACCTGGTGTTCAGAGTGCTCAGGAAGAAGAGTGGAAATGGGAGATTCAAGCCAGTCTTCTATCTGCCAGGTGGCCTTGGTCTACTATGCCAGGGTCAGGAGGCTTTCCATACTTATGTAGAGAGGCTCAGAACACTGAAGGTGGACAGCACTAGTGCTAGGCAGAGGAGCATTGAAAATCGAGTCTCTGGAAAGACTTAGGTATGCACCAAATCTGAGGAAGTGCAACCCTTCTGAATTCAGCAGCAAGGCACAGACATGACTGTGGAGCCAGAGATGCTTTAGGCTTAGCTCTAGATGCAAATGTCACAGTCAACTCTTCAGCATTCTCTTGTGCTCTGCATTGTCCCTTAGCATAAGAAGATCTGTGACCTTTGCTGAAATGTTCTTCCCAGGAATGCCAGGACAGCAGACAGGGAAAGAGATGCACACTGCTTGCAGGGAAGGTGGAAGACCGCCTCCCTGAGTTGAGAGGCTGCAGAGAAGTCTAGAAAACGAAAGTTTAATTAGGGTCTGGCATTGGATGGGAAGTCTGCCCTATCCCAGGAAGTATTTGCTATGCAGTTTCTAGTTGAGGAGCATCAACTTGGGAGTACATGGGGGGGGGGGGGGGCAGGGCGGCTATACAAGCTGAACTTGAGCTTTTCACAGACTTCTACCTAGATTTCACAGGGAATCGTGAAAAGCTAAGTATGTGTAGCCACAAGAAGTACATTCCCTGTGAGGAACCCGCAGAGGGCGATGCCTGAAACTCTGAGTGCGGCTGAGAGTATAACGGAAGGTTTGAGATTATTACATGCTAGGAATAACAATGGTTTTTTTTAACTGTACAGATAAAGTTTTCTGCTCTTAAGAAACATAATGGTTTAATTATGGGAAGCAAAGACTTTTAATACTTTCTTTCATCATTTCTTACCAAATATGTATCAAATTAGTAAATCTTTGGATTGTATTATGTTAGAATGTATTTGCTTTTAAAACTTGCTATTTGAGTTGATAACTTTAATTTCACTTTTTAAAAAATGAAGGCTGGGGAGGTGACTTGGTAAGTTAAACATTTGCCATGAAACCATGAGAACCTGAGTTCATTTTTCTATCACCCTGTTTAAAACAGAGATATGGCAGGGCATGTCTAACCACAGGGCTAGGAATAGAGAAGGGAATTCCAGGGCTCCCTGGCCAGTCAGTCTAGCCAAAATGATGAGCTCCAGGTTCAGTGAGGGAATCTGTCTCAAAAAATAAGATGAAGGGGCTGGAGACGTGCCCTGGCAGTCAGTAGTAGCACTTGCTCCTGTGGCAGAGAACTTGGGTTTGGTTCCCAGCACCCATATGGGACTCATAACTTTTTGTAACACCAGTTGTAGGGGCTCTGATGCCCTCTTCTGGCCCACCTAGGCACTGCATAAATGTGGTATACTTGCATACATGCAAGCAAACATTTGTTCACATAAAAATAATAAGGAAGACAGGCAGTAATGGCCTACACCTTTAATCCTAGCACTTGGAAGGCAGAGGCAGGTGGATCTCTGAGTTTGAGGCCAGCCTGGTCTACAAAGTGAGTTCCTGGACAGCCAGAGCTGTTATACATAGAAACTCTGTCTCGAAAAAAGCCAAAAATTAATAATAATAATAATAATAATAATAATAATAATAGTAAAACCTAAAAAAAGGCTGGGCAGTAGTGTCACACGCCTTTAATCCCAGCACTCAGGAGGCAGAGGCAGGTGGGTCTCTGTGAGTCTGAGGCCAGCCTGGGCTACAGAGTGAGTTCCAGGAAAGGAGCCAAGGCTACACAGAGAAAACCCCTGTCTTGGAAAAAAATAATAATAATAAGGTATAGAAGTGACTGAGGACATTCTGACATCAGTCTCTGGTACTCTACATGTACCCAACACAGGAAAGTGTACCTACATGCACATGTTTTACATGGATGTGCGTGTGTGTGTGTGTGTGTGTGTGTGCGCGCGCGCGCGCGCACACACATCACAGAGAGTTAAGTGAATTTTGACTGGCAATTAGAATACAATTTCTAACTATTCCTCAAGTGGCTTAAACACACTTCTGACATTTTAGTGTGTGTGTGCAAAGCTTTCTCAGCACTGATGATTTTACATTCACAATACTTACTGTCATAGTTAGCTTCAAACGTTAATGTGATGCAATCCATAGTCACTTGGGAAGAGGGAACCCCAGTTAAAGAATTGCCTCCATCAGATTGGCTTATGGGCATATCAGTGAGACCTTTCTTTCTTTATTTAACTTACTCATTTAATGTGTGTGGGTGTTTTGTCTGCATCTCTGTCTGTGCACAGTCTGTGCATTGTAGCAGAGGCCAGAAGAGTATATTGGATCTCCTGGGACTGGAGTTATAGACAGATGTGAGCTACCATGTGGATGCTGAGAATTGAGCCCTAGTCCTCTGGAAGAGCAACCAGTGTTCTTAACATCTGAACTGTCTCTCCAGCCCATGAGGCATTTTCTTTTTTGCTGATTGATGTAGGAGGACCCAGTATGCCTGCCATCCCTAGGCTGGGAGGCCTGAGCTATATAAGAAAGGTAGCTGAGCAAGCCAGAGGAGCAAACTAGTAAGCAGCATTCCTCTGCTAGTTTCTACTGAAAGCTCCCACCCTGAGTTCATTTACTTAACTAATTGCTACAGCAAAGACCTCTAGAAATAAGGAGAAATGATGAGGATGGACGTCTGTTTTGCTCCTGATCTTAGTGGAATAGTTTTCAGTTTTTCATCAGTGAGTATTTTTATAATCTACCTTTATCATATTGAGAAAGTGGTTCTTTTTAATCATGAGAGGATGCTGAATTTAGTCAGATATTTTTCTGTATCTCGATGATCATGTGTTTTTCTCCATTCTGTTAAGTAGTTTGCTGTTTTTAATTTTCATATGTTAGCCTATCCATACCTCCTAAGTTTGGCCATAGTGTATAATCCTTTTAATATACTACAGCATTGTTTGCTAGCGTTTTGTGACAGTCCTTGAATCAATATTCGTAAGACATTGGTCTGTATTGGAGAGGGAGGTATGGTTGGGTAAGTTCTGTTTGTTGTGTTTTGAAATGGAGTCTTACTATGTTACCAGGATGGCCTCAAACTCCTGAGCTGAAATGGCCCTCTTTAGCCTGCTGCGTAGCTGAGAGAAGTACTGCTCTTTCTTTTTCTCTCCTGCCCTTCTCTCTACCTTCTCCCTTTCCCTCCCTTTCCCCTCTTCTTTCACATCTCTTTTCCCTTCTTCCTCTTTCCCTTTATCTTCTTCCTCCCCATTCCCTCACATCACTGTGACACTGTGCAGCCCAGGCTAGCCTCAAACTTGTAATCTTCCTATCTATTTCCTGAGCGATGGGATTACAGGTGTGCACCACATGCCTTTTCTTTCTTTATAATGTCCTTTTCTGATTTCGATGTCAGAGTAATACTGACTTCTTAGAATGAATTATAGAGGATTCCTTGGGCTTTTGGAAAAGTTTGAAGAGGATTTCTGCTGTTTCTTTAAATGTAGAATTTTCTCATGAAACCACCAGATCTAGGGATTTTCTTTGTTGAAAAAGTTTTTGGTTCCTGATCCAGTTTCCTGAGTAGTTACAATTATATTCTGATTGCATTGTTTCTTTGTGGTATAGTCTTGGTAGCTTTTATGTTTCTAGGACTTACCGTTTCACCTAGATATTTTTACAGTTATTTCAGATGGAAAGGAAGATGGCCCTTTACACTATATCTAGGCCAATGGATAGATAGCCTGTCCTCGTCCACAAACATCTATGGAAGTTACACCGCCCTTTCCAGAATAAGCTCAAAGACGTGACAGAAAGTTAGGGACAACAGAGTTGGCTGAGGGCCCAGACTATGGTAGTGAGTAGAGGTTTTGGTTAATGAACAGCCAGAGTGCTGTGGTCCTCCATAAGCCAAAGGGTGGTGGTATGCTGACCGGGTTCATAACCTCTAACCCTTAATTGTCCTGTCTGGAGTAGATGTCTTGTATGTAAGGGGTTTAGACATCTGGACTCTAAGGGTGCTTATTCCCTAGACATAGATAGGGATGTGCTGTTCTGTCTTCACAGACTGGGTGCTTGTTTTTTCAGCTTCTGAACATGTCAAACTACAAGGAGAAGTTCTCCACTCTGTTGTGGCTGGAGGAGATCCATGCAGAAATAGAACTGAAGGAGTATAACATGAGTGGCGTGGTCCTGAAGAGGAAGGGGGATCTGCTGGTGCTGGAGGTCCCGGGCCTTGCTGAGAGCCGGCCTTCCCTCTATGCAGGTAGATCCTCACTGTGGGTTACCTGGGGACCAGCAGAAAGATCACACTGGGAAAAGTAGTTTCACCTGTCCACTTACTTGGATTGTCCCATTTCTGTCCTTAGAAGCAACATTTACTTAAAAGGGAGTAATCTAACGTGTATGTTATACATGTTTCTTTGTTACACACTGTCTTTAAGCAACAAATATCAGAAATTCTATATTTTATTATACTTCATTAAGACTTGATTTCAGAGTGAAACAGGAAATTTATGATTTTGTGTTTGACACATAGTAATATATTTTTTACCTAGGTGACAAACTGATTTTAAAATCTCAAGAATACAATGGACATGTCATTGAATATATCGGCTATGTCATGGAGGTGAGAGGACACTCCTCAAAGAGTGAAGGACAGATTGACTCACCCCCCCTCACAGAGGGAACTCCAGTGGCTTTGTCTGTATTGTGGGAAATTTAAAGACACGGGGATCTTTGAGTAATTTTTGTTGTGTAGAGGGACCTTCCTGTCTAAGAAAGTATAATTTTCAACTATATAAAACTACTTGTAAGCCATGTTTGCACTGAATCAGCTTTGGACACTGTGGGCATGATCTAGAAGAGTTAGCGGGTAGGAGCCTCAGGAGGAGGACACACTAGGTAAGTATGGTCCTGAGGCATTCAGTAGGATGCTCTGCACAGTAAAGCCAGGTGCTCAGTCAATGCATGCTTCGGTCTCAGCATGACTTCCCTTGGTTCTGCCATCAACTTTCTGGCCACAATATGGGGCAGGATACTCAAGATGATAGAGAAGGCTTCCAAGAGGCCCAGATGGTATAGCTGGTAAAGAAGCCACATCTGAAACACATATTTATCATGCTGAAGTCAAGTTTGCTGTCTTACAACCAGCAGGGATAGTCCAACATAGGTCTCTTGACCTTGAAAAGCTGTGCCCTGTTAGGAGAGCCAGTTTGGAGAGTTTAGGGAGAGAAGACTCATGTGCTGAGCCCTTACTGAGAGCTACCCACTTCCAGCTGACCACAGTGGCTCTTCCTGCCAAGCATGTGCTAGATGTCTTAATTAGGTTTCTGTTGTTATGATAAAAGACCATAAGCAGAGCTGGGGAGATAGCTCAGAGGTTAAGAGCATTGACTGCTCTTCCAGAGGTCCTGAGTTCAATTCCTGGCAACCATATGAGGGCTCATAACCATCTGATGATGATAATGAGATCTGATGCCCTCTTCTGGTATGCAGGCATACATGCAGACAGAACACTGTATATATAATAAATAAATCTTTAAAAAACAAACAAACTCACCATGACCAAAAGCTTGAGAAAGAAAGGGTTTATTTACAGTCTAACATCAGAAGAAACCAAAGCATGATGTCAAGGTGGCAACCATGGAGGAGTGCAGCAGCTTATTGACTTGTTTCTAATGTGCTGCTGCCCATTCTGATAGATCACCCAACAACCTTCTCAGGGTTGGCACCACCTACAGTGGGTAGGGCTTTCCTGGGTGGATCATAAATCAAGAAAATGTCCCAAAGACCTGCCTACAGGCCAATCTGAGGTGTTTTCTCAGTTGAGTTCCTCTTCTCAAATGACTAGCTTGTGTCAGATTGACTTAGAAGTAACTAGGGCTCTAGAGAACACACACTGTCCCACTTGCAGCCTTCCCAGTACCCCTCTTGCCTTTACTTCTGACTACTCTGGCTGTTGTAATGTTTTTAAGTTGCCTTGTGCTTGCTTTTATGTGTCTTTCTGTTTCCTTACTTTGTTTGCAGCTTTTCAGTAGAAGGTCAAGTCAGTCTGCAGTATCCTAAGCTGCTGAGGATCCTGGTCCCGCACTCTTAGTGATTAGGTTTAGTGTGCTTAGTGACCTTAGGTTGTGGGTTCCCTTCCTTTCACTTTTGTAATCTCTGGGTAACTCAGAAGCCTCTGCCGGGTGGCTTTCCTTGGAAAGGACTGGGGCAGCATCTTCTGAGAGTGGGAGGACTCTGTGACAGTCTGTCACAGTGTTTACTGTGCGTCACCTCCTGCCCACGGACTCAGGGTCCGGATTCTCACTGCAGTGTCAGGCCTGGGCTTCAAGAAGCCATACAGCCTCAGTGCAGCTTCCACCTGAGGATGTTTGGGTTCCTTTCTTTCCTATTCAAATGTAAGTATGAGGTCTTATTTTATGCGGGATCCAGCCTCATTTATCCCCTGTGCTACTAGAAAGGGAAGTCCTGAGTGACCTTTCTGTGGCTTTAACTCAGCAGGACCACTCATGACTTGGGGTTGTTGGCAGGTTGATCTCCTTTGATCTTGTGCACCACATTGTCAGTGTACTTGGCACAGGGAGAGACTGGGTAAGTGTTGCCAGTGTGAATGAAGACATCACCCCTTTGTGTAGTTTAAGAATGATTTACTCTCAGTTAATTTTGCAGATACTTAAGATTTTGGCTCAGATCTGTAAAATGATATTTTCATGATGTATTGCCAAATATAGATGCAAGATTGTCTCAGGAAGTCCAGTCTAGTGTGTAGAAGTTAAATCACTCTTTTTTTTTTTTTTTTTTTTTTTTTTTAGATTCATGAAGAAGATGTAACTCTTAAGCTTAATCCAGGATTTGAACAAATGTATAATTTTGAACCTATGGATGTGGAGTTTACATACAATAGGTAAGGTTTTAGTGAGTTTAATAAAAATGTTTTTTCATCCTCCCAGATGGTCTATCCTTGAGTGAATCAGTTGAAGTCTCCATGGGCGTGTAAGAGATGCTTGTTAGCCATCCTGTGCTTTGTGGGTGATCTCTTTTAGGTCCCAAACCTCCCAAAAGGCAGCAGCACTGACTATGGCCCAAAGTGATAGTCTGGAGCCAGCTGAGGCTAAATGCCCACAGGGGAAGCAGAAGGATTGCTGGTGGAGAGAAGAAAATCTGCACTCAGGTCTTCAGAAACCCGTGAAACCCATTTCTTCTTGTCACAAAGAGCCACTTCCCTTATCTCCCTTGCCTCTGGCGAATGGGGCATGTGGATCTCTGTTGGCATGTACCTGTGGTGCATATCAAAGCCACTAAGCTCTTCTGTCTTCTGGCCTGCTAGCCCTGAGAGCTAGCCCTGGCAGTTGAGAGTTTACTGCTCTCTCTGTCCCTGAGAGATAGACATGGCAGCCTTGGACTACCCCAAGTGCCTCTGGCTCTTTTCTCTCCACCACCAGAGAGAGAGGCATACAGCAGTTTTATGTTTACAATAAACCTCTTCCTGCACATGGAGAAGTCCAGTGTGGTGGTTTCACTGCACTTTCAGTTACATGCGGTGCCAAAACCTGGGAGCAGAGCAGTGGGCCCCTTTCCAGAGGGCCCAGCCCTCCTAACCAATCACGGGTTTCTGAAGAATTCTAAGTGTAGGCTTTTATCTCTTGGATCAATTTGAGGAAAATTGATGCTGTTAGGGTATCGTCATCTAGTCCTTTGAAAACATGATTCTCTCCTTTCATTTACATGTTTTGTCAGTTTCCTTTTAGCAATATGTATTTCTCATTTTGTAGTTTTGCATGTTTTCAGCAGGTTTGTCCTTTTTTGTTTGTTTGGTTGGTTTTTTTTTGTTTGTTTGTTTGTTTGTTTTTTGGAGACAGAGTTTCTCTCTGTAGCCCTGGCTGTCCTAGAACTAGCTCTCTAGACTAGGTTGTCCCTGAATTCAGAGATCCACACACCTCTGTCTCGTGAGTGTTGTGATTAAAGGTGTGTGATGCCGTGCCTGCTGCCTGGCTTTTTTTTTTTTTTTTTTTTTTTTTTTTTTTGAGACAGGGTGACAAGAGTCTCACTATATAGCCTTGGCTGACCTGTCTCCGCCTCCTGGATATTGGGATTAAAGCCGTGCACCACCGCTCCTGGCTCCTGGCCCTGTTTTTTTAAGTTTAATATTATTGTAAACAGTATTACCTTTAATTTCCAATTGCTTGCTCTCAGTATTTCCTCTCAGCAAGGAGTTCAAGGTGACATAGAAGGTTTTGACATATCCTTCTAGCAGATTGAGGAGAGAGATTCCCAGTTTACTGGTAATTTTTAGTCAAGAATAAATACTGAGCACTCAGGAGGCAGAGGCAGACAGATCTCTGAGTTCCAGGCTGGCCAGGTCTACATAGTGAGAACCTGTCTCAAACACACAGAGAGTAGATACTGATGTTGTCAAATGCTTTTCTGTATCTTTTGAAATTATGTGGGGTTTTCTGTTTTGGGTTCATCAGTCAATTTTCTTAATTTGTTTTCTAATGTAATTTCACTTTTGCCTCCTGAAATAAACAGTACTTGGTCATGATGTGTTGTTGTTGTTGTTGTTGTTGTTGTTTTAATGTGTGTTAGGTCTGATTTGCTAAAATTTTACTCATTTTTTTATATTTATGTTCATGAGATATGTTGGTCTACAGTACATTGTATGTTCTGGAAAACTTTCATTTCTTCCTTAGGTATTTGATAGAATCACCTCTGAGGCCTTCTAGATCTGGAGTTTTCTTTGTGGGAATCTTTAAAGCTGTGTGTTCCATTGTTCTACTAGAAAAAGGATCTTTTAGGTTTAGTACTGGATTCTTTTTATTTGCATGCATGTGTGTGTTTGTATATGTACATGTGGGCATACATGCATATAAGTGTGTATGATGTATGTAGTTCGTGTGCCATAGTGCACGTGGAGGTCAGAGGAAGACTTTGTGGAGTCAGTTCTCTCCTTCCACCCTTGAGTTTGGGAATTAAACTCAGGTCATCAGACTTGGTGGGAAGTCCCAAGTCCCTTTACTCACTGAGCCATCCTCTTGGCCTGGTTATTAGGTTCCTGTAAGCTTTAGGAGTCTGTCATTTTAAGAACTCTGTGCTTCATCCAGGTTGTCTTATTTGCATTTAAGTTAGTTACAGAATTTTCTTATTCTGTTTTTCCTATAGTTGTCATCTATAGTGATTTCACATTTCTAATTTCTGATGTTAGTGGGTTTTGTTTTTTTTTTTTCCTCTCTCATCAATATCTCTAGAAATGTGGGGTCTTTTAATTATTTTTATTTTATCTTATATGTGTGTGAGTGTCTCTTGCCTGCCATGTCTGTACATTATATGCATGTCTGGTGCCCATGGAAGCCACAAGAGGGTATCAATTCCCCTAGGACTGGAGTTACAGATGGCTGTTAGCTGCCATGTGGGTGCTGGGAATCTAACCTTGATCCCCTGCAAGAGCAGTCAGTCCTCTTAACTACTGGGCCATCTCTCCAGGTCTTGAAGTATGTTATTTTAGTGACCTTGTCAAAGACTCCACTCTTGGCTTCACTAGCATACCATTCTTTACTGTTCTTCTGTTCCCAGTTGCATTAAGTTTTGTTCTGATCTTGTATTATTTTCTTTTTCCTATTTATTTTGGGCTCCATCTGCTTTTCTTTCTCCAGCTCCTCATATTGTTATAAGTGAAGACCATAGATTAAAGGCCTTCCTTTTTCTACCTCATGTGTTTAGTGCTGGATGAATATTACCCTGACTCTAGCTTAGTTACTGGTCATTTAGTCCTGAGTGAAGACATAATAGATTCTTTTTTTAAAAGACTCTGTGTGCATGTGCGTGTGCATGTGTGTGTGTGTGTGTGTGTGTGTGTGTGTGTGTGATCTGAGATAAACAACAGTAGTGTGTGTGTGTGTGTCTGTTGCACACATGCATGAATGCAGACGACAGAGGATAGCGTCAGCTCCCGTGTGTGTGTGTGTGTGTGTGTGTGTGTGTGTGTGTGTGTCACACACATGTATGAATGCAGACAACAGAGATAGCGTCAGATTTCCTGGAGCTGGAGTTACAGGTTGTAAGCTGCACAACAGAGATGCTGGAATCTGAACTCTGGTCCTCTGCAATAACAGAGTGCTCTCAAAAGCTGAGCCATCTCTCCAGCCCCAAGATTCTTTTTATCTTGCACAAAGATGTTAAAATAGACAGTTGACATCTTGCAAATCTTCCTCTTGAACCACTAGTTCATACCTAGGGAAGTTGGTTTTGTGATCCTTTCTCATTTCTGCTCTCCTTTGAAAGTCTTGTGTATTGTCCTGTGTCCCCCAATGCACATACATGCTACGTCTACTTAATTTCTCTCATTTTTTATCTCTTTGTTAGAGTCAGTTTGGTCAAGTCCTGGGGTGATTCTATCCCAGCTCTTATCCCTCTTTATGTGGAGTTTATTGTATCCCAAGCAATTATCTTGCAAAGATGGGAAAACAGAGCTTACACAGGTTCAGTGCCCCTCACAGAGATACCCGAGAGTATCTGTGGTGACAGTTAGGCACCACAGAAGTGGATCTTGATACTAGCTTTTAGCATCCACCCTACACTAATAGTTGGGAATGGTCAAGTGTCTATGTTGTGTCCCAAAGAGCCTTCAAGAAACCTGTCCTTTGTCTCTAAGAAGGCATGAGTCAGTTCTGCTCTGTAATTGGAGCAAGATTGCCCAGTAGAACAGATAAGCGTCTTCATTTGTGCTTTTGGAGTATTGGTAATCCTGATTTATTGAAAATGGGTTTTTATTTCCTGTGTTTTTATTCTTTGTTTTTTTCCCCCAATTTCAAATGAAAAATTACAGCAAAAAAACCTTACAGCAAAACTGTTTTTCTCTTGGCACAGTAATATCAATATCTTCCTTACTCTTCTAGAAGGATGGTGCCTACTGTCCTGATATCTCAGTTGTCTCTGCTTAAACTTTGGTATAAAACTCCTAATTGTCTGATGTTTTGTGTAGATAGAGGTAGTTAAAGCTCCCCTTCCCTCTCCCTTCACATAAGGGCAGGAACATGCTGTTATGACCCTGTAACACCTGGCCTCTGTATGGTCTTTTGTCTACAAGCTTTTTGTAAAGTTTGTGTTAGAGTGATTGCTGTAAGTTTATTGTCTTGTCTGTTTCCTGTTGCTACACCAGATATCATAGGCTGGATAATTTATAAAGAAAAGATTTATTCTCACAGTTCTAAAGACTTTGTAGCATTGGTGAGGGCCTTCTTGCTACATCAAAACATGGAAAGAGAATACAGGAATGGGCCAGAGAAAGCCAGGACAGTGAGTTTAATTCATTTTGTAACAAAGTTGTTTACACAGAAATAGTTGGACCTCATGGCCTCATCATCTCTTAAAGGTCATACCCTCCAAAGCCATCACAGAGGCAATAAATTGTAGTCACCAGCACATAAATAAAAATTTGATCTAAGTTTTGGAGTTTGGAAGTAACATTCATGTGGTAACATTTATATAATAAAATTTTGGTTTAAGGTTCATATATTATATTTTTCTTTCTGGCAGGACCACAAGCAGACGGTGTCACTATGCACTTGAACAAGTCATCCATTTGGGTGTAAAAGGTAGTGTTTTGTACATTGGTAGTATTAAAACTCCCTAGAGTATAGAGTTCATGAAAATTTTTGTGCAAAATGGTCTCCTTAGTTCTTCAGTTATATGTAAGAAATATGACAGTACATGTTTTTACCTTCCTACTGGGCAGTTTGTATTCCTCCTCTTTTTTTTTTTTTTTTACACTATTTTAACTATGTTTTTTACTATTTTTTATAGCATACTTAAATACTTAAATAATTGAAAATTAGTTTATTCTCTATATTTACTCCTGGTAATGTAATTCATCTTTGTTCTCACAGAGATAAGTAATAGCTTGTTGCAAAGTCTATGTAATACTATTTAATGTTAAAACTAGGAAAAGGGGAATCTCAGAAGAATAGCATGGAATATGAACTGTTTCAGAATCAGCCATTAATGTTTAGGTTATCTTCATACTTTCAAATAATATCTGCCCCTTTTACTTTTTCTTATTTCAAAGTATTATTTCCAGAAGAAATCATTTTACAGCCTCCTCAGGTGACAGGGAATTGGAGCCTTGCACAGGACACCAAAATTGATGGACAGTCCATCACCAAGGTAGTGTTTTGATGACTTTGATATACTTAAGTATATAATATGAATTCAATTCTCACTCGACTGGAGTATTAGAGGAATGTTATTCACAAGTAATCCAAAGTTTCAGTTAAAATAAAACTAAAATAGCCAGATGTGGTGGTTTATACCTTTAATCCTAGCACTTGGGAGGCAGAGGTAGGCAGACCTCTGTGAGTTCAAGGCCATCCTGGTCTACAGAGTGAGTTCCAGGACAGCCAGAAATACATAATGAGATTGTCTCAGAAAGGGGGGGCGGGGCTGGAGAGATGGCTTATTGGTTAAGAGTACTTGCTGCTCTTCAAGAGGATCCAAATTTGACACTCAGCATGTACATGGCAGTTAACTGCCTGTAACTCCAGTTCCAAAGGATCTGACGCCCTCTTCTGGCCCTTAAGGGCATTGTATGCACATGGTGCACAGACGTGCAGACAAATCCATACACATGTAATAAAAAATAAATCTTAATAAAGTAAAATATTCGTAGGGTGTATTTAGTTTAAATGTGCATACAATTATATATAGGACCAGGATGCTATAATATATTTAAAAAGGGAAAAATAAGATATGGGTGCTTGTATGATCATACCAATTTATTTTAAAATTGTGTGCTTTTAGGTGGTGCACACCTTTAATCCTAGCACTCAGGAGCTTCTTTGTGAGTTTGAGGCCAGCCTGGTCTACAATAAGAATTCCAGGATACCCAGGGCTATTTAGTATGTCCCTGTCTGAAAAAAAAATTTGCTCTCTTAATATGTTGGAGGGGGGCATTTACATGCTTGTATATGCATAGAAAATGTCTAACTAATGTTAGTTCAGCGCGTCACTAACATTTGTAGTCTGTAAACTTTGCAAAGACACTCTGTTTTTTGCTTCACTAATCCTGTGCTTCTATGAATGGTCACTTAGTGCCTTTGTGTTGGAGGTAGTTTACTAGGCTCTTAGTACACTTTATGAATAAAGTAGAAGTGGTTTTTATTTACCATTGTGTTCCTAGTAATATGAAAAATCATCCATGCCAGCTTGAGGTTTGCAAACTACAATTGTGTGCTGTTGGAATGTGATTTCATGGGAATGTCTTAAGTGTATAATAAATATAAAATTTCAAATTATGTATATGCGTATATATAGAAATTTAATATATATATTATTAATATTATTAATATATATAGAAATACGTATATATAGAAATTTAAAAAATGCAAAATGTAGGAGTCTTGTTGCTTGGAACCTCTGTAATTGCTTTATTTTATAATGTTTTAGCATATACATTAATTATATATTAATGTAATGACATTTTTATACATGTATTTAATATATTTTTATCACAGTCACACCCCCATTAATTTCTCTTGTCTCCCTCTCGCTCCCTTATCCTTTTCTTTTCCCAGTTCACCCCCTCCTCATCTACTTTCATCTCTTTTATGAAGGTTGCTTACAGGAGCATAATTGAGAGTTCATTTACAGTCGTATGAGCATCTTACCATTGCTGTACCACTCAAGAAAATGTTTCTCCCTCCCCTCTCAGCCGTTAGCTGTGCATAAATCTTCTAGGATGGTGAAGTCCATAAGCCTCTCTCTCCTCCATGACAGACTCAGGCTAGTCTTGTGCAGATAATGACAGCTGCTATAAGCTGAAGAGTACGGTGGTCTTGTTGTGCTCAGAAATCTATGATCCACTTGGCTTCCCACCTTTTCCCTGGCTTTTATATCCTTCCTGCCCCTGATTTTGTGGCACTTTTTGAGCCATGAAGGTGATGACACAGATGTCCTATTGATGGCTGGACATTCAACAGTTACTTATTTTCAGTACTTTGACCAGTTACGGGTATCTTTAGTAATTACTGACTAATGTTAACAAAAAATAAACTCCAACAAAACTGACCATAGCATTTATGATAAGCATTAAACATAGTTATTTAGAAGCAAAAGTGGTAGTTTTACAGCTGGGGAGATGGCTTAGTGGGTAAAAGCACCTGTTGCTCAACCATGAGGACTTGAGTTCAAATCTTAGAGCCCACGGAAAGTTGGGCTACAGTAGTGCACATCCGACCTCCCAGCATTCCTACATCAAATGGGAGGCAGTATTAGGAGACTCCTGGATTCTTGCAAGCCACCTAGCCAGGAGTCCACAGGAGTGGACAATAAAACAGGCCCTGTCTCAAGGTACAAGGTGAGGAATGACATCCATGATTGTCCTCTGACCTACATGCTATCAGTCATGGCATGTGCACATTTGCGCTCATGCAAATATGTACATATATACTCAAATGTACCACACACACAGAAAATGGCAGTTACAGGATGCTCACTCAATCATGGAAAACACTATAAATGAAATAAGAAAAGGTTATTCATTAAAAATTATCTGGGAGCTGGAAAGATGGCTCAGTGGTTAAAGAGCACTGGCTGCTTTTCCAGAGGACCTGAATTCAATTACCAGCAACCACATGATGGCTCACAGTCATCTGTAGTGAGAGATCTTCTGGCATAAAGGAGTACATGCCGATAGAGCACTCATATATAAAATAAATAAATCCTCAGCTGTGTATTTACTTCTAGGCATCTGTTTTGATCTGAAAATAGAAGTCTTCATTGAGCATAGATACACTTTGATCTGTAAATCTCTGTCTTTCATCACCTTACTCCTGGTTCATTCCATTGCCTGATTCTCAAGAAAAGTCTGTGTAGCTGAGCGGTGGTGGCGCATGCCTTTAATTTCAGCACTCAGGAGGCAGAACCAGACAGATCTCTGTGAGGCCAGCCTGGTCTACAGAGTGGGATCTAGGACAGGCACCAAAACTACACAGAGAAACCCTGTCTTGAAAAACCAAAAAAAAAAAAAAAAAAAAAAAAAGAAGAAGAAGAAGAAGAAAAGAAAAGAAAGAAACAAAAGTCTGTGGAGGAGATGGTAGGATGGGGTGAAGAGAATCTACTGCTATTTAGATGAATGTTGCTATTTAGTATTTCCTGACTAGCTGAATCATTGTATTCTTAAGTGCAGAATATTATTTTTAGCCAAGTTAATTCTAGCGTTCCATCAGTCAACCAAGATGGAATTATAGGAACTAGAGCAGGGAAAAAATGTAAGGAAGCATATTGGGGCCATGTGTGATATCTGTCACACACCTATAATTTCAGCCTGGTCTACATAACAATATCGTGTCTCAAACAAAACCCCCGGTGTCCTAAGAAGATGAGTAAAATTGCTAAACCGTAACCCAGATTGATTGGAGATGGAGTACACATACAGCTGGCTGATATCAAGAATATGGTAAATGTGACTCCGAGACACATCACTGTCCAAAGGACAAGAACATATTCTTGTGGTGATTAATTTTACATGTCACCTTGACTGGGCCAAAGAGTACCCAGAAGCACAGTGAATCTTATTCTGGGTGTATCAGTGATCTGGGTGTATCATCTTGTGGATGAGATTGATATTTGAATTTGTGTGTTGGTAAAGCTTACTGCCCCCACTTAATGTTCAAATGGCAGCCAGTCAGATGAGGCCTGACTAGATAAACAGACTGACACACCCACTTCCTCGCACTCGCCTCCAGTAGGAAAGGGGTTCTCCTCCTGTCAATGTCTACAGTTGGAACTCCCGCATTCTCCTGCCATCAGACTCATACTGGAGCATGGCTGTTCTTTAGCCTTGAGACAGCCAGCCATCTTACTGAAACTAACACCTTTGGCAAGCCTCCTGATTCTCATTCTTTAGCCTTAGGCTAGAACATACCATCAACTCTCCTGGTCCTCAGCTTGCTGACTACAGGTTTTAGGAGTCCTTTGAGACAATTCCGAGTATAGTTGTACCTCTCCCCAGCTCATGTTGTTGTTGTTTAGTTTGTTGTCTTGTCAACATGCCTAGCTTTTTTTTTTTCTCTCAAGACAGGGTTTCTCTGTGTAGCTTTGCGCCATTCCTGAATTTCGCTCTATAGACCAGGCTGGCCTCAAACTCACAAAGATCTGCCTGCATCTGCCTCCCGAGTGCACCACCACTCTCCAGCCATGCCTAGCTTTTGACATGGGTTTTAGGAATTGAACTCAGGTCCTTATACCTGCATGGGAAGCATTTTACCAACTCTGCCATCTTCCATCACAAATCTGTGAATCTTAACGTTCCAACTAGTTTTATTGTTGGAAACTTAACCAAGTTGTTCTAATATATAAATTTTAAAATCTAATTATATATTTCATATATACATGAAATACATATTAGAATATGAATATTTAAAGGCCACAGATACCTATGGCAGTATTGAAAAAGAATACTTACCTGTCCTCATATTAAAGTATATCCTCATACTAGACTATGGTCAGACAAATACAATTATAGGACCAGACACATGGACCAAGACCATACCAGTTATCCTCTGCAGCACCAGTGACAGTGATGGGAGGTCACATTGGGAAATCCTGGAATAAAATTTGATAGTACATGTATTTTTAATGAAGAAATTTTATCATGCAGTGCTTTTACAAGATTGATTTTATGAAAGGCATTGATTGTACAAAGATACATGTTGCAAAGCTATGAATTAGAGAATGTTTGTAATAGAAGAATTAAAAACTCAATTCCATTGGCCCAAAGCAAATATATCAATATTCAAACACACCTGCAAAATCAGTTCTTGTGTGGGCTTTGAACACAGTCGACAGGCAGTGCTGGCTTTCTGTGTTCTGGGGAAGGCGTGGAGCTGCTGCACAGCAGAGTGCTGTTGCCTTCAGGAGAGGTATTCCCAAGGCTGTCTAGCAGAGCCAGGCTCTAGGCTGTGCTGTCAGCCTTCCCTGCTTAGGCCAGCCTTGGAAGAGGCAGGATGTATGTTAATCAAATCAAACTTAGATCCTCTTTGTTTCAATTTCATCGTGACAAAAATCAGTTTGTTTACATTTATTTTTCAAAGAGCTGGGGAAGGAAACCTTAAACTTTTAGGCAAGTTTTTATTGACTGTCTCGTGTTTGAAGGGGTAGACCTATCCAAAGAATCGTTAAATGTGACAGCAGAATGTTGTTGGTAGGTGTGTGTGCTGCTCTTTAAATAAGTTTCTGTTCACAAAGCTATCGTTGTAACTGCTTTCTTCATGATCATTTCCAGAACAAGAAAACACTGATGGACCAAACTAAACACACAACAAAGGAGAGGCACATGGCTACTACAGACCTGCCAGAGAAGGCTGACTCTCCTGCAGAGACTAGTGAGTTGTGTACAAGTGTATAATGAGCTCAGAGAAGAACAGTGAAGAAACCTGTACCTGAGAGAAGGTGCCTGAGAAGCACACTGGTTGGAGATCATCGTGACAGACACATTGTCCACAGAGAAGGCTGAAGCCCCGTCTGCATGATCCCAAGGGGTGTCTTGATGGTTTAGATTACTTTAGAAAAAACTTAGATTGTGTATTATTCTTGCCATGCATGCTCTTAAGTTGTTGTATCCTCGGGGTATGTTTAAGTCAGAGTCTTACAATGTCACCCAAGCTGGTCTTAAATTCATGGACTCAAGTGATCTCTCACTTAGCCTAGGTAGCAAAACGTACAAGCAGGATTCAGCACACCTGACTTGTAATACTGACAAACACAAATGCCTAGTAAACATTTTAAAAAATGTTCAACATCTATAGCCATCAGGGAAATACAAATTAAAACTACTCAAAATTCTATCTCACCCCAACCAGAGAGGCTAAGGGAGACAAGACAACAAATACTGATAAGAACTTATCTTTACTACTAGTAAATCAGTCTAGAAGTTTCAAAAACTAAAATCTAAAAGTAGTGTTGAAGAAGCACTGACTGTTCATGCAGAGGACTCATGTTTGGTCCCTAGTGCCTACATGGCAGCTCACAACCATCTACAACTCCAGTTCCAGTGATCTAACACCCTCTTCTGGCTTTACAGGCACCAGGCACTCGTGTGGTGCATAGACATACATGAAGGCAAATACTTGTACATACAAAATAGATCTTTTTAAAAAAAAAACTATAAATAGAGGAACTATCATATTGTCCAGCTATACTACTGGATATATACCCCAAGAAATCTAAGTCAGTATACAAGAGATGCTTGCAGATACATACTTATTGTTAAACTAATCATCATTGCTAAGATGTGGAACCAACTCATCCAATTTGAGATGATAAAATTTTAATACATATACACAATTGAATTGTATTAAGATAAAAATGAAGTCATGGCCCTTTTCTGGAAAATTATGAAATGGAAATTATTAAGCAGTTTCCCAGACTTGAAAAGACAAATACCAAGTGGTTTTCTCTTATATGCAGATTTTAAATTTTAGTTATTAGATACGTATATATGTTGGTGTATAGGTCATAAAAATGGGGTACTGTGAGAAGGAATGAGTTCTTAAGGGGGCATTGGGAAAAGAAGAAGAGGTGTCAGAGTGCGTGTGTCGTGAGAGCAGAGTGCAAGCAGTGGGTATGGAGACTGGGGGTCAGGAAGGTCACCCAGAACTAAGTGTATGTGAAAGTACCACACTGAAACTTACTGGTTTGTATGCTGACTTGAAAACAACTCATTTAAATATTTAGGGGAAATCACCAACAAAAAAGGTTTTTAAACCCTGTATGCAATATTTCAGGTGATGCTGTATCTATAAGTGGCTTAGAAAGCTGTTACTTTTCCTGACTGCCTCAAAAAACACAGATGATTCTGTAACATGTTCTCCTATCACACTGAAAGTTATTGGCATTGTCAGGTTTTATTTGGCCTTTATAGCATCTAATAAGCAGTTGTACAAAGCTCTGTGGCCTCTGACTAGGCTGTCTTTCCACTTCCAATGCAGTGGATGAAATTCAGATCCCTAATGCAACAGATAAGGAGTTCTTCAATCCATTCCTTAATGAGAACCAGAAGCTGGCAGTGAGGAGGATTCTGAGTGGCGACTGCCGACCCCTCCCATACATTCTTTTTGGACCTCCTGGAACTGGGAAGACTGTGACAATAATTGAGGCTGTTTTGCAGGTAAGGACAGTGGTGCTGTTTGCTGTGGGTCTGTGCTGTGTTGTGTTTAGTCTGAGAAAGTATTAGTTTAAACTTTAGAGACATTTATGAAGAACTTGAGAAAGATTTGGCTCCTGACATTGTCTGTTTATGTATTAGGATTTTAAGTTTATTTCATAAGTGTAGAAGGAAACTTCATTTCTAGAATAGTAAACCCGTTGTGAAGCTTTACTGAAGAAGTTGCCTGGATAGTACTGAAGCCACCACTCTGCAGCTCTTGCTGGTATCTCCTTTATATTTCCAATTAAGTTTATGAAAGTACTGTGTATATAGTACTACAGTGTCATTCCCGATTTTGATTAGCAAGCACACTATGAGTGTTCTGTGCTATACTGCAAGCTGGGCTTGTGAGATTGATATAACTTGGTGCTGTCTATGGAGATGTCTGTGGAGATGTGTGTGGAAGGTTATGGTTGCAGAGCTGGGGATATACCATATACAGGCTTTGGATAACCCTACATTCTCTCTTTTTCTGTATGTATGTGGGAGCAGTGGGGGGCAGGGGAGGGCTACCACCTGATTACATCTCATCTGTGGCCAGTGAGGCAGAGTAGTCAGTCACTTTGACATTGCAAGGAGTGTTTCAGGTACTCAGGGATTAGTATCCAAGCCCACACCCTTCATTCCCTATAAAGGAATCTGTATGCTGGATACAAACCTAGGGTTTCCACTCTGTGGCAATAAGATAAGATCCCTGGTCTCCTACTTCTTAATTAAGGTACATTATGCTCTGCCGGACAGTCGGATTTTGGTGTGCGCTCCCTCCAACAGTGCTGCTGACCTTGTGTGTTTGCGGCTTCATGAGAGCAAGGTACTAAAGCCAGCTGCCATGGTCCGGGTGAATGCCACCTGCAGATTTGAGGAGGTAAGCCCCAGGCAGGGATGGGCACCTGGAATCCTTCATAAAGAATACCAAGTGAGCAGGTTTTAGCAGGAGGTAATCGCTTGGTAGACACCAAACTATCGTAGAAAGTTGTAATGGAGAAATTGCTCAGTCTTGCGATACAGCTCAGCTACATGATGGGTTCTTATTCCTGAATATTTCATTGTGTTCTCACACTCTCTCTCAAACTCTCTCTGAATTAACAGTGTTTTTGTGGACATTCTCAGTTTTGTTAAATTCTCATGTTGTGCTTTCATTTAATTCTTCAAATGTGTTCTAGTTTCTTTTTAGTTCTGTTTCATTGGTTTGGTTACCACTATCCCTTTTGGAAAATTAGAGGATCCTAGTTTGCTTTTGAATAAAATACTAATCAAAAAAGAAATTATGACTAGAAAAATATATTAAGTTGTTTTCTGGGTTATGTAAAGGATTATAGTATATTCATGCCTTTAGAGTCCATAAAACATGGACTTAATGTGAAAATATAAGACATTTTAATTTAAGATAATCATTAATAATTAGTCATCACTAAGAAGTATCAACAAGGCAAAATTATCTTGTAGAATTCCAGCCTTGCTGTTTTGTCCAGTTTAAGGAAATGTTCAATAAATTGAAAACCAAACTGACTTTAACCTCTTTGCCCCAGACTATTATTGAAGCCATCAAACCATATTGCAGAGATGGAGAAGATATCTGGAGAGCCTCACGCTTCAGGATAATAATCACCACATGTAGCAGTGCAGGACTGTTTTACCAGATAGGTGTGAGGTAAGTACCAGATGTTTGAGGAACAGAGTTCCCCTAGACAGTTTGTATCTCCCACATTTATGTTAGAAGAGGTTGACCAGATGGAGATTGAGTAGTGGAGGAGGGTGTCAGCCATAGGATAAGAACAATAAGGAGGGGGGCATCTTTTCTGAGGAAACAGGATCATTGATGAGACCCAAGAGACTCAAAGAGTTCAGCAATCGAATGGACATGCAAGTGGGCTAGGAACATGTAAAAATCCTGTGGGTAGAGAGCCCTGAACATGTTTACATAAAGGAAACTTCAGAGTTGGGACCTAGTAAGCAAGAATGGAGACAGGAGCTATAACAAGAGGCCTGGCTCCAAAGGTTTCAGTTTTTAGAAGAGGCATTAGGATATGACCCTCAGTTTAGAAGAATTCCACTACATGAGTAGCTTAAAGCATCAATGGAAGGCAGACTACTTAGAAAACAGCCGGGTCTGTGAGGTTAGTCCTGGGTGGGGGCAGCTCAAGTACTCACTAGTGGTGTCTCCCCAAGAAGGTGGAGCATTGATGGTGCAGGGGCATGGGAGTAGGTGGGCTGAGGACCAGAGAAAGCTTCCTAAGAACATGTCCTCAGCGCTAGGAGGAATGTCCCAAGAGCTGAAAAGAAACTGAGTGAGGAAGCTTCATATCAATGCGTTAGAAGTGAGCCAGGGAGGCTGCAAGCTGTCCTGCTAAGAAGAGGAAGTAGCACAGGCCAAGCCGAGGAAGGAGGAAGAGCAAGGATGAATCTCAACTCCTGAGATCCTGAGGACAGACAGCTCTGCAGCTTGGAGCAGACTCATCCCAGGATGTGGCTGTGAAATCACTAATGAGACAGTCTACATTTAATTATTTAAGTACAAAACTTTGAACTTTTGTATTTCAGACTAGCCATTGGGAGGGTGCAGGTCTAAGCAAAGGCAAAGGTTTTTTGTGATACAAGGTGCCAGAACTCTAAGCTGCCAGGAGGCTCTCAGGCTTTGTTCATACTCACCCTCACCCCTTCATGTCCTTACAAACAAGTACACCTTCTGCTTACAGAACACCAGCTGCTGATAGGGATTCATGAGTCTCCTAGCAGGCCTGCAGCTGTTGTGATCCCAAGTCATGTGACACACATACTTCTTGGTCTTATTTTCCTTGGAGAACTCCACTATAATCCCAACACCCCAGAGCAGAGCTTTGCCAGTATGTGTTAGGTAGCAGTTGCTAAACCATACAATGAAATTACCATTCAGACATCTTTGGCTCTAGAGTTGGATACTTCACACATGTGTTTGTGGACGAGGCAGGGCAGGCAAGTGAGCCAGAATGCCTTATTCCTCTGGGACTGATTTCAGACATCAATGGCCAGGTAAGGCCTGTGTCTTGTGTGTGTTTCTGTCTTACTAGTTTCCCTTGGGGACAGTCACAGCGTTCAAGTAAAAGTACTAGGACCCTGAGAATCTGGGAGGTCAGAACTGTGCTGTTCATCACAACCTCAATCTTCTGTGGCTGGGAAGAAAGGCCCTTGCTTGTTACTGTTTATTCAATTGCAAACAGAAGCTAAGAGCCATTGTAGTACTGGGGACACAATGGCATAGTCAACAACAGTTTCTGGTATGGCAAAGGGGAAGAGGACAGAGCCTCATGCCCTGCTAAGATCTGGCTGTCATTTCCATTACATTTTTCAGGGGCTCCTCACTCAAGCCCCCAGCCCCTCCAACTCTGTGTGCTCCTGGCAGATCCCCATCTGATCTTCTCTATGGTACTTTGGACAGTGACATGATTATCATCTTAGAACATGTTTCTTTCAGTACTCCCAGCTGAGAGGTCATCTGGCATCCACTTGTGAACTTGTCAGGCTCCTCCAGACGTGTTCCCACCGTCTCCCCTCAAGTCACCAGGCTCTATGAGACAGAGTACTAGGAGGAACTAAGGAACAAACAAGGACTAGTCTAATTAGAATACTTAAGAGACTGGTCAGCATGATATTAATGTGTGTGAGGTCTACAAGGAAAAGGCATCATGGAAAGGGCCAGGGATAGTTTCCCACGGCCAGGCACAGCAGCAGATTCCAGAACACAAGCTGAATCCCTGAGGCTTTTGCCACAATGAGATAAGTGCAAGAGGAGGCTGGACTGCCGTACCAAGACTGATAAAGCAGGTCGTAGCTGCTTAGTAGAGAAGCCTGAGTCTCGAGCCCATCTAGTTTCTCCTTCCCTACTTCTCTGTTTAGGCCATTGTCAATTCCAGCTGTGTCTACCATGGCCTCTCAGCGTTTTCCCTCATTCTACATAACTGGAGTAGGCAAGGGGGCCCTGTCTGCACAGCACAGCCCCTAACCTATTCAGAGACACTTGCCTGTTAGTTCTCATAGCTCTTCTACTGTAGTTGTACTGTATGCCTGTCTACTCCCCACCATCCTTGTATACATATACATCCTTGTATATGCTATAGATTGTGCTTGCTGGAGACCCCATGCAGCTTGGCCCAGTCATCAAGTCCAGGCTGGCCATGGCCTACGGGTTGAATGTGTCTATGTTGGAGAGATTGATGTCCAGACCAGCATACCTGAGAGATGAGAATACCTTTGGTGCTTGTGGTGCATACAATCCCCTTTTGGTGAGTTCCAAACTCTCTGCCTTGTCACACAAATGGAAAAAGAGCAAACAGTTGGAGGAAAAAAGCATTTTCCTCATACTGATGCTATCCCCAGGACCTAAGATGCACCAGAGCTGTGAGAGCAGCTCCTACTTTCTGTCCCTAGTGCTGAGTCAGAGCTTTATCGGGCTTCATTTAAAGGCTGAGCTTGTAAGACAGCAGACCAACCTGAGAGGACCTGTCCAGAGCTGACTGCACCCATAAGAGACAGTCAACAATCAGGACCCAGGAGAATCACAAAAGAGGCCTTTTGTCCCTCCTGATGTTTACCTTTCTGTTAAAATGGATCCTTGAGATTCAGAGTCTCTGAGAAACTTGGCCTGGCATCAGATTTCAAGCTAATAGAACAGAGTGAGGCAGGAGCAGGGGACTACCCCTTGAAGTCAACATTAAGATGGTTGGTTTTAAGTTTGTCTTGCAAGGTCAAAAGGGAAAAACCTGGAGAGAAACTGTGTGGTTTTTGACTCCTTGTGATCTGTGCCTACCCTTTGCCTACAGGTCACAAAGCTAGTGAAGAACTATAGGTCCCACTCGGCCCTGCTGGCACTGCCCTCTCGCCTCTTCTACCATAGGGAGCTTGAGGTCTGTGCTGATCCCAAAGTAGTGACTTCGCTGCTGGGCTGGGAGAAGCTGCCCAGAAAAGGCTTCCCTCTCATCTTTCATGGAGTGAGGGTAAGTCTGCGTTGACTGCTGAGTGCTCCTTGCAATAGGTAGTGCAGGAAGGGAAGGAGGAGGTGGTGTCTTCATTCAGAGAACAACCATGATGTGTGATTTCCAGAGTTGTGTGTCCCCTGTCTATATAACATTAGCCAAGCATTCCCTGTGGGCCTGAGCTGAGGGAAGATGGGTGCTGATGTCTTTTAAGTGTAAGGCTGCTGACCTCTCCTGTCAGATTCCATACAGAAAGAGCTTAAGAGTAGATATTGCAGGCCCTGTCCTTTGCTGTTTGCATTCGATAAATACTGGATTCCAAAAGGAAACACAGGCCACTATCAAAGAACTCTAAGTGTGGATTAGAAGTCCAGGAGGATGGGCTAGAGAGATGGCTCAGTGGTTAAGAGTGCTTCTCACTCTTGCAGACCTTTATTCAATTCCCAACACTCACATTAGTTGGCACATAACCACTTGTAACTCCAGCTCTAGGAGATCTGATGCCTTTAAGTCTCCATGAGCACCTACACTACCATATACATACAGACACACATAATGAAAAATAAAATAAATCTTGGAATAAACAAAAAAAGAAGTAAGGCAGGAAGGACCAATGGAAGCTGAGCATCAAGGACTGACATCTTGACAAGGTTTGCCTTGTCCTTAGGACCAGTCAAGCTGAGAACCCACAAGAACCAGTCAACTGGGGCTGGAGAGATGGCTCAGAGGTTAAGAGCATTGGCTGCTCTTCCAGAGGTCCTGAGTTCAATTCCCAGCAACCACATGGTGGCTCACAACCATAATGAGATATGGTGCCCTCTTCTGGTGTGCAGACAGAACACTGTATAGACAATAAATAAATAAATAAAATTAAAGAAAAAAAAAAAAAACAGTCAACCAAGCACTCATCCCCAGCTCCGGAGGTGGGGGAATGACAAGGACAGAGTCTCCTTCTACAAGACCTCACAGAGTGGGGTTGAGGTGCTCATCAGTTAGAATGCATTGCAGGTAGTCATTAAAGCAGGTCATTTGTATTGGGAATTTGGTTGTCAGAACCAGAAATCAAGTTTTACATTCACCCTCCCAGGAAAGGATTTGAGTTTTCCAGAATTAGTGTCACACCCAGAAGGGAAGATGGTGTCAGATAGCTCTCCTCTCCCATAGCCTGGTCTTATCAGTATGTGAGCCCACAGACAGCTGCACCCAAGTGCAGTCCCTGCCTCAGTTTCTCTCTAAACCCTTAAGGAGAAAAGGTGTTCAGACTCTGTTAGAAGTGCATCTGCAGAATTGTGCCATGGCTCTGGAGCACCCTCTAAGGCTGTTTGTCAGTGCTTACCCAGCCCTAATGTGCTGCCCTACCCCAGGACACCCTCCCTGCGGTCTGGGCAGCTCTGCCCATCCTCAGAAGCCTCTAGTACATTAGGAAAGACAAATAGCTGTTAGAGTGGAAGGAATCTCTCTAGAGTATCAAGAAATGAGCCTTGTGAGACATAACCAGTGTTACTGTGAAACAAAGGCCCAAAGCTTTACTTGAGCACATGAAGGTGTGTTCATAAGTAGAAGCTCAAGATCTTAAAGATGTCACTTCTTCCCAAATTAACCTATATATTTAATACAGTCTAATTTTAAAAATGACCACAGGCCAGGCATGGTGGCTCACACCTATAATCTCAGCACTCAGGAGACAGAGGCAGGCCAGCCTGATCTACAAAGCAAGTTCCAGGATGGCCAGGGCTGTTACACAGAGAAACCCTGTCTTGAAAAGCAAAAACAAACAAAAAATTACCACAAATTTCTTTATGAGAACTATTTTAATGACAGTTCAAAATGTTTTATTAAAGAAAATGAGTACAGTCCTAAATTAAATTTTCAATGTTGACAAAAAGAACCAGACAAATGAATCATTAAGACTTGATAGGTTACAAAACATACTACAAAGTTAGAGTAAATCAAAGTGTCCAGTATTAAATATATATTAAATATGCAACTTAGTAGTAGAATACTTGCCTAGCATGTGTAAGATCCTGGGATCAGTCCACCACAATTGTATAGTTGACAATAAAGGTACAAGTTGGTGGAATGGAGTCCAAAAATACCAATAGATATAGAGGATTTTTCTTTTTGACACAGGGTTTTACTATGTAGTTCTGACTGCCTGGAACCCTTTGTAGACTACACTGGCACTGAACTCATAGAGATCCACCTGCCTCTACCTTCTGAGTGCTGGGATTAAAGACATGCACTACCATGTTTGGCCCAATAAAGAGGATTTTAAGAGAAAAGTGCCTATCAGTCACTGGGAAACAAGTTGGAAATATAGATTTGATCACCAACAGGCCCTGGAAGTACTTGGCAACCTAAAGGTCATGTATGGGAACATACTCTGGGAGACAGAGGAAGAGGTACCTGTGGACCAATGTCTCTATTTAGTCCAGGGTAATATCTCACTAGGTTTCTCATGGGCAGGTATTTTGTTGTTCTTTTTGGTTTTTTGGTTTTGTTTGTTTTTAAGATTTATTTATTTATTATGCAGTGTTCTCTCTGCATGTACCCCTCCCTGCAGGCCAGAAGAGGGCATGACATCTCATTACAGATGGTTGTGAGCCACCATGTGGTTGCTGGGAATTGATCGCAGGTCCTCTAGAAGAGCAGCCAGTGCTCTTAAACTCTGAGCCATCTCTCCAGACCCTTGTTTTGTTTGTTTGTTTGTTTGTTTGTTTGTTTGTTTTGAGACAGGATCTCATGTATATCAGGTTTGCCTTGAACTTGACATATAGCTCAGGGTGGCCTTCAACTTGTGGCCCCACTCTGTCTACCTCTAAGTGCTAGGTTTATAGGCATACACCACCATACCTAGTTTATTCAATACTGGAGATCAAACCAAGAACTCCATGCATGCATGACTACTGTTCTACCTACTGAATCACACCCCCTGCCTTGTTTGTTTGTTTGTTTGTTTGCTTATGACCTGTCTTGCCAACACAGGCCAACATTGAACTCAAAATCCTTTTCCCTCCCTTTTCTTGGTGCTAGAATTACATGTGGAAACCCTCACACCTGACTTCTATAGACACTTTTAACTTGTGGATCTGGATCAGGTAGGCAGAGTTTCAGGAGATAATGTAGCACCAAGAGTAGGCACTATTGCTTGTCTGTGTAGTCAGTGCAGTTGTGAGGGTCAGCAGGGACAACCAAGCAGACTGCATCTAGCTGTGTCACAGGGAGGTGGTCACTGGGAAGAAGCTGGATAAGACAGTGATCTGGATAGAATCATGTGAAAACTGAGAATAGACTCAGACCTGGAAACTCTTGAGTGAATAAGTCCTGCTTCTGCTGTGAGAAAGTTCTTTTGTATTTTGACAGATACAGAAATGATGGAGAATCATCAGAGATCACTGTGGATGATTTTGTCACATTTCAGTATTTTCTAAATTCCAAATTATCTGCTAAGTTCTAGGCCCTGAGAACATGTGGTCCATGCCCAGTTTGAGCAGAAAAGACCATACATACCCCTGTGTAAATTGGCTGCAGTGTTGCTGGCAGGCTTGGCCTTTGTTTCCTGAATGCTTGGCTTCCTCTGGTGACAGTAGACAGAATGTCCTTGTGCCCACCTGTGCTTTCGATGTACCAGATAGAATTGTTCAGTAAGGTGTTTACGGCATGCTTAGGGTAGGGCTGAACACCCTAGATACCACAAAACAGGCCCAAAGGAAGCTGTCGTCTCTTTGCCACAGGAATTGTCACAGAGAAGCCACGGTATATATTATGCACAGGCCACCTGGGCTGTGCTGCTTTCCACTGTAGCAGCAGCACTGAACAGGGCACTACGGCCCATAAGATCCTAAAGCCTTTATCACCTCTTCATGGCAGCACTGTGTCATCCTCTGGTGCAACTGGTCTGTCTTTGCCTCTCCTGCTTCATTGTCTCCAGCTTTTATCTGTAGTCATCCTTCTTTCCTACCTTATTGTTCTTATCTCTTCTCTTACTAGGTTTGTAAGTATTTTAAATTAAAATATAATTACATCATTTCCTCCATTCCCTTTCCTTCCTCCAACCCCTTCCATGCACCCCCTTGTTCCCTCTCAAATTCATGGCCTCTTTTTCTGTTATTGTTACATATATGTATAAATACATAAATATATAACTATAACCTGCTGAGTCAGTTTAGTGTTGCTTGTATGTATATGATTTCAGGGCTGACCACTTGGTATTAGATAACCAGTTGGAGAGGCTCGTTCTAATTCTCCCACAATTAGCAATCCTTCGTTGCCTATAGTTCTTTGGGGGTAGGAGCCAATGAGATTTCCCCCTTCCATAAAAGCATGTCTTTTGGTGTTGTTTTTTAGGTCTTGTTTAGACATCCATATTGTTGAGTTATCATGGCTGTAGCTTCCCTATCATTTCTACAAGACATGCTCTCACAGCAAACTTTCTGGTCCTCGGGCTCCTGCAATCTCTCAGGTCCCCACTTCCATGATGTCCCCAGAGTTTTAGGTGCAGGAGTTGTGTTGTAGATGTGTCCATTGGGACTGGGAACCCCATGATCAACTGATCTTTGAATTTTGAACAGCTGTGGTTTTCTGTAATGGGCTCTGCTGCAAAGGGAAGCTCATTGATGAACGGTAAGAGTATTTAGAATGCCGTTAGTATGCTAGTTTAGTGAAGTAATGGTAGTTGGTCCTCCTCTAAGAGCCATAACCTCATTAGCCCCAGGAATTTGGGTAGGTTTCCAGTACCAGGCATGATTTCCCTTCTGTTAAGCAATCCTTAATTTAATTAGACAGCTATTGGTTACTACCAAGATATGAGTACCATTGTTACACCTTTAAGAATGTGTTGCCATGCTGGTCATTGTTGTGGATCATAGGTGTCACAGTTGGGTAGGACTGTTGGCTGCTTCTCTCCTTTGGCAGCTTATATAGCAACTTCTGTTACTATGAAAGCTAGTCCTTAAGGAGGAGGCTTTGAGGTCAGATCCAGCTTGAATCCTCCAAGTCTTGTCACAAAAGTGCATGGTGTCTTTAGCAATAGGCACTTACCTTCAATTCTGGGAGTCAACTGTGGGCAACAGAAATAGGTTACCTTGTTTGGGGATTCCAGAGTTCTCTGACTAAAAACTCTTACTATCATTTTTTTAATCCTTGTGCCTTCTGTTTTAATGAGGAGACAGGCCCAGGCTGCCATATCACAGACTAGCTTTACTTCATCTCTCTTTTCATCCCCCTTTCCTCAACCCCCGCCCCTGGACTGTGTGTGTGTGGGGGGGTATTCATGACAGATCTGTAGCCAAAACTGACCTTGATTTTTCCATCTTCCTGTTCTGCTTTCCAAGTGTTTTGATTACAGACTTGATATAAAATGATGCAAGTATATCTGACAAAAGTACTTTTCTTAATGCCTCATAGCTTAGTGTTGGGTGTTTTGTTTTGTTGTTGTTTTGTACCTCCTTAGATAGATTATCACTGTGTGGCTCAGGCTCAGGCTGGCCTGTAAAGCACTGGCCTTTATCTCCCAGGGATACTCCTGTCTCCACCTCCTGAGTGCTGTGATTAAAGTTGTACACTGCTATCTACGCCTGGCCCTTACTTCTGTTTTGTTAAGGTTTTTTATTTGCTTGCTTTGGGTATTTTGAGAAAGGGTCTTTTGTAACTCATAGCTGAGGGTGGCTTTGAATTTCATTTTTATTCATTGTAGTTTGTTTGTTTGTTTGTTTATTTGTTTGAAACAGAGTCTCACCTTGTAACTCTGGCTGGGCTTAACTCACTCTGTAGACCACTCTGGCCTCAAACTCACAGAGATTCACCTTCCCCTGCATCCAGAGTGCTGGGATTAAAGTGGTTTGCCTCCATGCCTGCCTATTCATTGTATTTTATTTTAGGTTTTTCTTAGAAGCAGCTTGGGTGTCATATTTAATCCAATTTTGGCAAATCAGCTCACTCTTTGTGGGTTTTATTTCTTCTTTACCTTTATTACTGTTTCCACATTTTCCTTATTTTTCCACTTGATTCTTTGCTATTGTTTGAATTTTTCTGAAGCCCAGTGTGGTGATGCATGCTTTTAATCTCAACACCCAGGAGGCAGAGACAGGCAGATTTCTATGAGTTCCAGGCCAGCTTGGTCTATATGAGACCCTGTCTTTAAAAAAAAAAAGAGAGAGAGAGAGAGAGAGAGAGAGAGAGTGTTAAAAAGTTGACTTGGGGCTGGCAAGATGGCTCAGAGGTTAAGAGCACTGACTGTTCTTCCAGAGGTCCTGAGTTCAATTCCCAGCAACCACATGGTGGCTCACAACCATCTATAATGAGATCTGGTGCCCTCTTCTGGTGTGCAGGGATACATGCAGGCAGAACATTGTATACATAATAAAGAAATAAATCTTTTAAAAAAAAAGTTGACTCTTGGTTTATCTTTTATTGAAACTAAGAGGGTCTGGTTTCAATCCCACATACCTGAATGATGGCTCACAATCGTCCATGTGGTAGTTTGAATATAACTGGGCCCTATAATATCACTTCTTTCATTCTTTATATCCTATTTTCCTGCTTTCTCTGTCTCAGGCTGGCTGGCCCCTGGCATCTCCATCTTTTTCTCCCTCATTGTCTCTTCAACCTAGATTCCTCCTCCTCTTTATTCTCTCTGCCCACCAGCCCTGTCTTTCCCTATACTATCTAGCTATTGACCGTTCAGCTTTTTATTAGACCAGCCAGGTGCCTTAGGCAAGCAAGGTAAAACAAATGTAACACATCTTTACATAGTTAAACAAATACTCTATTCTACAGCAGTGTAGGTGGGCTTTGAGGTTTCCTATGCTCAGGATACCACCCAGTGAGTCAATCAACTTCCTGTTGCCTAAAAAGATGTAGGACTCTCAACTTCTCCAGCACCATGTCTGCCCTCATGCCGCTATAATAATAATGGACTGAACCTCTGAAACTGTAAGCAACCCCCTCAATTAAATGTTTTACTTTATAAAAGTTGCCATGGTCATGGTGTCTCTTCACAGCAATTAAAAACCCTAACTAAGACAGAAGTTGGTACCAGGGATTAGGGTATTCCTGTGATAGGCCTGACCATGTGTGTGTTTGAAGGAATTTGGACTTTGGAAGTTTGGGTTATGAAAGTAGTGGGATGCTTTAAGCACTGCTTAAAGGGCCATGCTAGTTGGAACATGGAAGACAGAGGTGCTAAGAATTATTTAAACTGTCAGAGGTTCACTCAAGAGGTTTCAGAGGAGAAGAATTTTAGTATGTTGCCTAGAAATTGGTCTTGTGATAGTTTGGTGAAGAAAGTGCCTGCCTGAGGCTAAAGTAAAGAGATTTAGGTTAATTCCGTTGGCAGAAGAAATCTCAAAACAGCCAAGTAGCCTCTCTTGTGTGGATATTAGTGGTAATAACTAAAGAAGATTTATAATGAAAAGGAGATAAATGGATTAATAAATGAAATAAAAGGAGTAGTGAGCTCAGGGCAAGATCCCACCCAGCTAAGTTTTCCAACTTGTGGGAAGAAACTAAAGAAAAGCTTAGAGCTGGGTATGGTAGTGCATGCCTCTAATCCCAGCACTGGGTAGGCAGAAGCTGACAGATTTCTGAGTCTGAGACCAGCGTGGTCTATAGAGTTGAGTTCAAGGACAGCCAAGCATAGGCAGTAAAGGAAAACAGAAAGCTGGTGAAAATGTAATTAAACAAGGGAGTCATGTTTCAGCCCCAGCAAGCAGAAGAACTTGGCAGCTTCAGCCACATAGTTCCGGATTTAGAGTTAAGGATAGAAGAAAGAAGTTACAGAATAAAGCCACTGTGGCCAAGCATGTGTCGGGGTGTCCCTGAATGGAGTTCTAGTAGAGAGGCCATTTTGTGAAGCTGTAAGTTGAAACCTAGATTGCCTTGGCAAATACAAGATGTTAGACATGCCAGAGTCATGGGATACTTACCAAGGACAGCTGTTATCAGGGAGTGGAATCAGCTCGAGAGAAAGAAATGTGCTGCAGTCAACAAAACTAAATGCAGTTCAAGATGTGGAGAGCATTTTTTTTACATCAGACATGGAGATGCACAGTTTGGAGTTTGCCCAGCTGGTTTTCAGTCTTGTTTTGATCCACTATTTCCTCACTATGCTCCTTTCCCTACATTTTGGAACAGTAATATATATCCTATGCCATTATATGTTGGAAGTATGTGATCTGCTTTTTTTTTTTTGGTATATATCAATTTATTAAGGGGTACGATAGGAAACAGACTAATACAAAGCAAGGTAGATGTGCTGCTGATCTGTGATCTGCTTTTTATTTGAATTTTTACAGGTGATTACAATTAAGAGACTGCATGAATCTCAGAAGAGACTTTGAACTTTGGACTTTAAAACATTGTTGAAACTATGATAGACTATGGGAACTTTTGAAGTTGGACTAAATGCATTTTGCATTATGATATTGTTACAAGCTTATGGGGCCAGGGAGTGAAATGTGGTAGTTTGAATGTAATTGGCCCCCATAACCTCATAGGGAGCAGCACTATTGGGAGGTGTGGCTTTGTTGGAGTGATTGTGACCTTGTTGGAGGAAGTGTGTCACTGTAGGGGCAGGCTTTGAGGTTTCCTATGCTCAGAATACTGCCCAGTGAGTCAGTCGACTCCCTGTTGGCCTGCAAGATGTAGGACTCTCAGCTCTTCCAGCACTATGTCTGCCTGCATGCAGCCATGCTCCCCACCATGATGATAATGGACTAAACCTCTAAAACTGTAAGCGAGCCCCTCAATTAAATGTTTTACTTGTAAGAGTTGCCATGAACCAAAAAAAAAAAAAAGAAAAAGAAAAAATAAGCTGGGCAGTGGTGGTGAACGCCTTTAATCCCAGCACTTGGAAGGCAGAGGCAAGTGGATCTCTGTGAGTTCAAGGCCAGCCTAGGCTAGAGTGAGTTCCAGGAAAGGCTCCAAAGCTACACAGAGAAACCCTGTCTCCAAAAAAAAAAAAGTTGCCATGGTGTCTCTTCATAGCAATAAAAACCCTAAGACAATCTACAACTCCAATTTCAAGAGATCTGATAACCTCTTCTGACCTTAATGAGCACCAGGCACATATATGGTGCACATGTATAAGGTATTAAAATAATTTTTAAAATTCTGCCATAAGCTTTTTTTCCTTATTAATTTTTAAGATATTTAGGTAACATTACACAATAAAAGGGTAAATTATATATCTATCTCAAAACAGGCAATTCTGAATGATAATTACAATTATTATAGCTTATAACTGGAGTCTACTTTTTTGTTTTGTTCTGTTTTATGAGACAGGGTCTTGGTAAGTAGTTCAGGCTGACCTCAAACTCAGATCAAGTGATAGGATCCAAGTGTGCAACATCACACCTAGCTTTGTTCACTTTTAAAATTATGGTGAAATACACATCACAAACTTTACTCTGTTAACCATTTTTAAGTGTGAAATTCAGTACTGTTAAGTATATTCATATTTTTTCAGCTAACAATCTGTAGAACTTTTTCATCTTGCAAAACTGAAATTCTGTTCCTACAAAATTTTAGTTCCGGCCAGGTGGCGCACGCCTTTAATCCCAGCACTCGGGAGGCAGAGGCAGGTGGATCTCCATGAGTTGGAGGCCAGCCTGGTCTACAGAGTGAGATCCAGGAAAGGCTCCAAAACTGCACAGAGAAACTCTGTCTCGAAAAACCTTTAAAAAAAATTTTTTTTAGTTCCCCACTAGGCCTGCGTCTGGCACCCCCTATGAAATTTGACTGCTCTGTAGACCTAGTGTAAGTGGACCATATTCTTGTGACTGGCTGTCTCACTCAGCATTCCTCGGGGTCTGTCCCTGTAATAGAATGTTAGGATTTCTGTTTGTTTGTTTGTTTTTTGACACATGGTCTCTCTATGTAAACCAGGCTGGCCTTGAACTCACAGAGATCTGTGTGTTTCTGCCTCCCAAGTGCTGAAGTTAAAGGGATGTGCCACCATTGCTGGCCCCCAAATGGTAAATTTGTACAACCACTCCTTTTCTTTACTTGTATAGCATGTAACATGATTCTAGGCCAGGCATAGTGCCATAGGCCTTTAATACCAGCATTTGGGAGGCAGAGACACATGAATCTCTGTGAGTTTGAGGCCAACCTGATCTACCTAGCAAGTTCCAGGCCAGCTTGGGCTACATAGTGAGACCCTGAGTCTAAAAAAACATTTTCTATTAGCCAGGTGTGGTGGCTATGACTTTAATCCCAGCACTCAGGCCAAGGCCATCCTGTTCTGCATAGTGAGTTCTAACCTAGCCACCAACACCTTGTCTGGGAAAAACACAAACAAACAAACAAAAAACTTCATTTAAAAAAACTGGCTAATGCCTTTAATCCCAGCACTCGGGAGGCAGAGCCATCCTGGTCTACAGAGCAAGATCCAGGACAGGCACCAAAACTACACAGATAAACCCTGTCTCGAAAAACAAAAAACAAAAAAACTGGTTCTAATTTCCAGATTATTTAATGATAACTGTCTTGATAGGTTATAAATTCTGTCTGACAGTAGAGATTTTTTTCTATTGTGTTTACTGTGTATTCCCAGTCTCTATTTGATCCTTGATAAACATCACTGGGTAAATGATGTTTTATGTTCTCACTAACTCAGGGAAATGAGGCTCGTGAAGGGAGAAGCCCATCATGGTTCAGCCCAGCTGAGGCTGTCCAGGTCATGCGCTACTGTTGCCTCTTGGCCCGGAGTGTCTCCAGCCAAGTTTCTTCCAAGGATATCGGTGTCATCACACCCTATCGGAAGCAGGTGAGCCCACCAGGACTCTGTCTTCTTATACATAGCCACTGTGGCCCTTGGTATTTGGTTTCTGAAGGGCAGAAACAAGCTCATTCTGAACAGTAGCAGGTTTTCAGAGAAGCAGAACCATATTCAAATAATGCTGAAGATAAGAAATTGGTAAACCATACAGCTCATGGCCATTACTAACCAGCAACCTGTCTTACTATAGGCAGTGCTGAGTATTATTTTTACATTCTAGGTAATTACATCATAAATATTTACATAAGGACCTGTGGAATATCTTAGTACTTTGTTCCTTTAAGAAAAAACTTTCAGGCCGGGTGGTGGTGGTGCACACCTTTAATCCCAGCACTCGGGAGGCAGAGGCAGGCGGATCTCTGTGAGTTTGAGGCCAGCCTGGTCTACAGAGCGAGATCCAGGACAGGCACCAAAACTACACGGAGAAACCCTATCTCGAAAAACCAAAAAAAGAAAAAAAAAAAGAAAAAGAAAATAAAACACTTTCAGGGGCCTGGAGAGATGGCTCAGTAGTTAAGAGCACTGGCTGCTCTTCCAGGGGTCCTGAGTTCAATTCCCAGCAACCATATAGTGGCTCACAACTATCTATAATGGGATCTGATGCCTTCTTCTGGCATAAAGTGGATAGAGCACTCATATAAAATAAATAAATAAATGTTTAAAAAAAATAGAAAAAGCTTTCGGCAGGGCAGTGGTAGAACACGCCTTTAGTCCTAGCACTCTGGAGGCAGAGGCAGGTGGATCTCTGAGTTTAAGGCCAGCCTGGTCTACAGAGTTCCAGGACAGCTCAAGGCTACACAGAGAAACCTTGTCTTGAAAAACCATTTAAGAGGGGGCTGGAGAGATGGCTCAGAGGTAAAGAGCACTGAATGCTCTTCCAGAGGTCCCGAGTTCAATTCCCAGCACCCACATGGTGGCTCACAACCATCTGCAATGAGATCTGGCACCCTCTTCTGTACACATAATAAATAAATAAAATCATTAAAAAAAAAAAGAAAGAAAAACCATTTAAGAGAAAACAAAACAAAAAGCTTTCAGCTTAAATCTCAGAACTTGTGAGGCAGAGGCAGGAGGATCTTTTAAGAGCAATGCCAGCTAGGGCTACATATTGAGACCCTGTCTCAGGTGTAGTAGTAGGAGTAGGAGTAGTAGTAGTAGTAGTAGTAATAATAATAATAATGATAATAATAATAATAATAACATCTTTGTATGTGTAGCAGTTCATATCTTTAGCAACAGCCCTTGGAAGACTGAGGCAGGAGGATTGCTGCTAGTTAGAGACTAGTCTGGATTATTCACGTTCTAGGCCGATCTGGGCTACAGAATGAAACCCTCTCTCAGTAAAAGAAAAAGAAAGCTGTCCACCCCAGCCCTCAGCCAGTATTTCTCAAAGGTAATGAATGTTGCTGGCATTTGTGAGGGTGACCCTTCCACAGAAAAGGTTTGTGGGGCAGCAAGCATTGCTGGCCCTATATAACACTCTATAGATTGTGACACCCAGAAACTGTCCATGTGTATTTACCTGTTCTGAAGCTGGCCTGTGGGTAGAGGTACCTTCCTTACCAAACACAAGTTTCAGTAGTTGAGTTCTTGCCCCTGTGATATACAGACCACCAAAGCTCGGGGGTGAGGCCCTAGAGCAGCAAACAAAAGGTTGACTGCACAGGCAGTTGTGAGAACACATGGTCTTTGTTAAGAACATGCTGACATGTGTTAGGAAAGTCTTTTTTCTGAAGTGGGGCAAGAGGTGAGAATGAGTATGTAGTTCTCCTGGTGGCACAGAGATAGCAGTAACTTGATTAAGAGCACACAGCCATTTGATGCTGGGCTATCTTTCCTCCTTGCTAAGTTTGGGGTCATTGGCCACACCACTGTCTGGAAACAGAGCATCCTCCATCTTGACACTGTAGTGCAGTTGACTCACAAGTCCAAGTCTATATATTTTTTTCCTTTTTTATTTATTTTTTATTTTTTTATTTTTTTTATTTATTTATTTTTTTTTTTGGTTTTTTTTTTTTTTTTTTTTTTTGGTTTTTCAAGACAGGGTTTCTCTGTGTAGCTTTGCGCCTTTCCTGGAACTCACTTGGTAGCCCAGGCTGGCCTTGAACTCACAGAGATCCACCTGGCTCTGCCTCCTAAGTGCTGGGATTAAAGGCGTGCGCCACCACCACCCGGCTTCCTTTTTTATTTATTCTTCTCTCATATATTACATCCCCTCCCGCCTCTCCTCCCAACCCCCAAACCTCACCTCTCCCCCAGATCCACTTCTACATTTCCCTTCAGAAAAGGGCAGGCCTCCCAGGGACATCAACCCAACATGGCATATCAAGTTAAGTAAAACAAGGCATTTTCCCTCATATTAAGGCTGGATGAGGCAACCCAGTAGGAGAAAAGAGGTCCCAAAAGCATGTAAAAGAATCAGAGACAGCCCCTGTTCCCACTGTAAGGAGTCCCACAAGAACATCAAACTATACAGCAATAACTTGTATGCAGAGGACCTATGTCAGACCCCTGCAGGAAAACTCCAACCCAAGGAGGTTAACTGCACCCATGAAAACACAGGAAATAATCTCACACCAACAAAACCAAAAGAAGAGAAACACACACACACTACCAACAACAATAACAATAAAAAAACAGGAATTAACAATCATTAGTCATTAATATTTCTCAATATCAGTGAACTCAATTCCCCCAATAAAAAGACACAGGATGCCAGGTAGTGGTGGTGCATGCCTTTAATCGCAGCACTCAGGAGGCAGAGGCAGACAGATCTCTATTAATTCAATGCTAGCCTGGTTTACAGAGCAAGTTCCAGGACAGGCTCCAAAGCGACACAGAGAAACCCTGTCTGGAACAACAACAACAAAAGACAAGCTAACAATATATACGAAAACAGAATCCATCCTTCTGCTGCATATAAGAAACATACTTCAACATCAAAACTAGACCTTACCTCAGAGTAAAGGGTTAGAAAAAGATTTTTCCAAGTAAATGGATGCAAGAGGCAAGCTGATATAGCCATTCTAATATCTAACAAAATAGCCTTCCAACCAAAATAAATCAAAAAAGATGGGGGAGGACATTAAATATTTATCAAAGGAAAAATCCAGCAAGATGACATCTCAGTTCTTAACATCTGTGTCTCCAAATGCAAGGGCACTCACATTTGCAAAAGAAACATTACTAAAGCTTAATTGAACCTCACTCACATATTAATAGTGGGAGACTTCAATACCCACTTTCACCAATGGACAGGTAATCGAAACAAAAACTAAACAGAGACATAATGGAGCTAACAGAAGTTATAAATGAAATGGACCTAACAAAGATCTACAGAACATTTTACCCAAACACAAAAGAATAAATATACTGTTTCTCAGCACCTCACAGAACATTCTTCAACTCGGCCACAAAGCAAGTCTTAACAGACACAAGAAAATTGAAATACTCCCTCTCTCCTATCAGACTACCACAGATTAAAGCTGGATTTCAACAACAGAAAGCCTACAAACTCATGGAAACATAAACTCTCCACTGAATGACTACTGAGTCATTAAAGACTTTGTAGAATTCAATGAAAATGAATGCACAACACACCCAGACTTATGGGACACGATATAAGTGGCTCTAACAGGAAAGTGTAGTTGAAAATTTTCCTGTGTCCCACCTGTTCCACAGCCACTCAGACCCAGATAAACACACACAGGCTTATTTTCCATCTATGGCCATGTCAAGCTTCTTGCTATCCAGCTCTTATATCTTAACCCATTTCTATAAATCTACACCTTGCCACGTAGCTTGTGGCTTACCAGTACTTTACATCTTGCTTCTGGCCATGGCTGGCAGCGTCTGCCCCACTCTCCTTTCTTTCCTGTCTCTCTTGGATTTTCCTGCCTGGCTCCATCTTGCCCTGCCATAGGCCAATGTAGCTTTATTTAATCAACCAATCAGAGCAACACATATTCACGGCATACAGAAAGACATCCCACAGCAGGAAAGTTCATAGCACTAAATGCCTTCATAAAGAAATTGGAGAGAACTCTTTCTAGGAATTTAACAGCACACCTGAAAGCTCTAGAAACAAAAAGAAGCAAACACACCCAAGAGGAGTAGACAACAGGAAGTAATCAAACTCAGAACTGAAATCAACAAAATAAAAGAGAACAATACAAATAATGAAACAAAGAGTTGATTCTTGAGAAAATCAACAAGATAGACAAAACCTTATCCAAACTAACAGAATATCCAGATTAACAAAATCAGAAAGGTGAAGGGGGACATAACAATAGACACCAAGGAAATTCAAATAATCATTAGGTCATACTTCAAAAACCTATACTCGGGGCTGGAGAGATGGCTCAGAGGTTAAGAGTACCAACTATTCCTCCAGAGGTCCTGAGTTCAAATCCCAGCACCCACATGGTGGCTCACAACCATCTGTAATGAGATCTGGTGCCCTCTTCTGTGTACAATAATAAATAAATAAATCTTTTTAAAAAAAAAAACTATACTCCACAAAATTGGAAAATCTAAAAGAAATGGACAGTTTTCTTGATAGATACTACTTACCAAAGTTAAATCAAGATCAGATAAACAATTTAAATAAACCTATAACCCCTAAGGAAATAGAAGCAATCATTAAAAGTCTCCCAACCACCATGCCGTGGTGACACACACCTTTAATCCCAGCATTCGGGAAGCAGAGGCAGGCAGATCTCTTGTGAGTTCAAGGCCAGCCTGGTCTACAGAGTTGAGTTCCAGAACAGCCAGAACTGTTTCACAGAGAAACCCTGTCTAGAACCACCCCCCAAAAAAAAGTCTCCCCACCAAAAAAAGCCAGGGCCAAATGTTTTTAGTGCAGAATTCTACCAAAATATATATATATAATTATTATAGTCCTCAAATTATTCCACAAAATAGAAATGCAAAGAACATTGCCAAATTCATTTTATGAGGAGGCCACAGTCACCCTGATACCCAAACCACACAATGATTCAACAAAGAAAAAGAATTACAGACCAATTTCTCTCATGAACATTAATCAAAAATACTCAATAAAAAAACTCTCAAACCAAATGCAAGAACACATCAAAAAGATCATCCTCCACGTTCAAGTTAGGCTTCACTCCAGAGATGCAGGGATGGTTCAACATATGAGAATCTGTCAGTGTAATCCACCATATATACAAACCAAAAGAAAAAAACCAAATGATCCATCTCATTAGATGCTGAAAAAGTCTTTGACAAAATCCAGCACCCTTCATGATAAAAGTCTTGGAGAGATCAGGCATACAAGGGACATACCTAAACACAATAAAGGTGGTTTACAGCAAGCCTGTAGCCAATATCAAATTAAATGGAGAGAAACTCAAAGCAATTCCATTTAAAAACAAGTCCATGTATTTGGCTGGACTTTTTTTGAGGGTAAACATTTTTTTAAGATTTTTATTTTGTGTATGAGTGTTTGTCTGTATTATTGTCTATGTACCATATGTATGTCTGGAATCCAGAAGAGAGCATCAGAGCTCTTAGAACTGGAGTTACAGGTGGTTGTGAGTGGGTCCTGACAACTGAACCCAGGTCCTCTGCAAAAGTAACAAGTGTTCTTCACTACTGAGCCATCTCTCCAGCTCAAGGATAAACATTTTTATGTTCTTGTTCACTACTTAAATTACCATTTATTACTAATAGTAAAAATTTGGTTTTGGCAAAATGGTTCATCAGGTTAAAGCACTTGCTGCCAAGCTTAATAACCTGAGTTCAATTCCAAGGACAACATGATGGAAGGAGAGAACCAATCCCCACAAGTTGTCCTTTGACCTCCATGTGTATGTTATAACATGGACATGCCACCCATGGATAAATAAATAAGTAATATTTGGGGTCAGAGAGGTGGTTCAGTGGGTAAAGTGTTAAACATAGCTGCTTAAACATGAGTACCTGGGTTCAAATCCCCAGAACCTAGATAAAGCCAAGCACAGTAACACACACCTGTAATACCTGTGCTCCTGTAGTGAGATGGGAGGCAGAGACAAGAGAATCCCCAAAAACTTTGGGACCAGCTAGATTGATCTATCCAGCACAGTGGCAAACAACAAAAGACCCTACCACAAGGTGGAAGGAAGGACCAACACCTCAGGTTGTCATCTGACCTCTGTACACATGCATACAGATACACACACACACACACACACACACACACACACACACACAGCATGCACACGATATTTTACTTTTTCTATCTAAATAACCTCCCTGTCTTGCTTCATTCTCTCCTTTGTCTGTCTCTGTCTGTCTGTCTCTCTCTGGCTGGCTGTCTCCCCACCCCCCCACCTTTCCTCTTCCCTTTTTCTCCTCTCACCTTGGGTCCTCATTTGAGTTGTGTGTCTTCACCTTCCTTTTCAAAGTATGGTCTGCTGGCTTCAGGACTCCACTAATGGCTGGGACACCATCCTCCAATGGGATGGGACAGAACATGTCATCCCTCTCTTCCTGCTCAGCACCTGAGTAGGAAGTACCCTTGTATTTCATGCATTTTCTGTAATGCATCAGGTAGTGCATCTCTTAGTGCTTATCTCATTGGGAGGGTGTTGAGCTTCATAGATCCATAAATGGTTTTTCATCAGATTCTGGAAGTTTGGACCAGTATTTCTAAATACTTTTTTTCTGCTCCTTCTTGCACACTGTGGGCTTGATCTGTTCTTCAGGTTGTTAGACAGTTTCTGTTGCTCTGTTTTAAGTTTTATTCTTGCTTGTCATTTGTTTCTAGAGCAGTTTCACTTTATACCCAGGCTAGCCTTGAACTCATAGTAGTCCTCCTGCCTCAGAATCCCAAATTCTAGGATTACAAGACAAGAGTCACCTTAGCTGGCTTAACTTCACTCTTTTTTTATACCACTGTTGGGTATCTTTTAGTAATTTATCAGCTCAGACTTTGAACTGTAAAATCTCGGCTGGATCTTTATCATTTCTGTTCTTACTAGAATCTCTGCTGTGGCATTTGCCCATAAAGTTTTTTCAAGTTATTGAGACACATTGGTAATAACGTCCCTGAAGGCTCTGCTAGCTCCAACACCTGCAAACACTCCTGGTTCCCTCATGCCCTTTTTCTTGAGTGTGTGTGGGTCACATTTTCAGTTCCCTTGAATGTTTTTAAACTTCTGTTGAGAACTAGAAATTTTAGTAAACACGGTAACTTTGGATTCTGATCTCCACTCTGAAGATTGTGCTTTATTCTTACTTGCTTCTTTGGTTCATAGCTGCCTCCACTCTGTGGCATCTTATTTTTTCTGATATGTGTCTCTGTTGAGTTTTATTTTCTTTGTTTTTAAACATGGCTTCTGGGGGACTACAAGCCCAGCTTAGTGGGTCACCAGCTCTTGGCAGTGGCCGTGCGCACCATCTTGAGGGGGTATCTCTGCCATTCACTAAATATATATCCTCAGTGCCTTCCAGTGCAGACCTCAGGCCATTTGAATCTTCCCAAACTGCTGCTTCTCACTAGGCTCTTTTGTGTCTCCTCTGCCATGAACACAGCCTCAGCCAGTAATACATTCATCCCCACCTTGAGGTCTCTTTTTCTTTGTTTGTTTGTTTTAAGCAGGAGAGATGGCTATGGGTGCTGGGAACCTAGCTACTTTTTTCTTGTTTTTGTTGTTTGTTGCGTTTTTTGTTTTTGTTTGGTTGGTTTTTGTTTTGTTTTTGGTTGTGAGCCTAGCTTTTAATAGCTGAGTCATCTTTCCAGCCCAATGAGTGGAGCTCTTGGCTCTCCATGCCTGCTTGCCTCTGAGGTTACAGCCAGATGGAAGAGCCCACAGACCAGAGCACAGACTCCCACTGTTCTTACCCAAAGTTGAGTAGCATTAACACTTGTTAGACAGTGATTATTTCCAGAACTCTGAATGTGCAAGTGTGTGTTTGCTTTGTGGGAGTAGATTTGTATCTCCTTACTCAGTTGTCACCATCTTGCCTAGATCTTGTTTGGACCTAAAGCCCTACAAGGATACTAGTAGATATCCATGGGGAAACAGATGATGGGACATCAGGCTGGCCCAGTGCCACATGCCATCAACCTGTCCTTGAGGCTCAGCTCCGTCCTCAAGATTGCACTGATGTAGGCTGAACAGCTTTCCAGGCCTTCCACACTGACCTTGATAGTGATCACTGCACAGCTGTCCAGCGTAGTAGATTAGTTCAGGGTCTCTGTGTTCAACTCATTTTCATGGGACTGACCAGGAGTCTGAGAGACTCCTTCTGGTAGTGTCTGCTTGCTGGTTTATTTTAAAGATTGATTTTTATTTTATGTGTATGGGTGTTTTACCTGCATGTGTGTCTCTGCACCGCATGCATGTAGTGCTTGTGGAGTTAGATGCTTGTGAGCCACTTTGTGAGTGCTGGGATTCAATTCTGGATCCTGTGGAAGAGCAGCCAGTTCTCTTCCTTGCTGAGTCCTCTCTCTGGCTTCTGGTGTTTGTTTGTTGTTTACAGTTTTCAAACCATTTTATTTTTATTTTTCATTTTACATACAAACCACAGTTCCCCCTCCCTCCCCTCCTCCTGGTGCCCTCTACCCACCCTTCATCCACTCCTCAGAGAGGGTAAGGCCTCCTCCCATGGGGAGTCAGCAAAGTTTGGCATATCAAGTTGAGGCAGGACCAAGCCCTTCCCGCTGTATCAAGGCCTAGCAAGGCATCCCACCATAGGGAATGGGCTCCAAAAAGCCAGTTAATGTACAATGGATAAATCTTAGTCCCACTCCAAGGGCCCAACAAACAAACCAAGCCACACAACTATCACCCAATCCAGAGGACCTAGGTCGGTCCCATGCAGGCTCCCCAGCTGTCAGTCCAGAGTCCATGAGCTCCCACTAGTTCAAGTCAGCTGTCTCTGTGGGTTTCCCCATCATGATCTTGACCACCCCCCCCCCCCCCTTGCTCATACAATCTCTCCTCCCTCTCTTCATCTGGAATCAAGGAGCTCTGCCCAGTGCTTGGCTATGGATCTCTGCATCTGCTTCCACCAGTTACTGAATGAAGGTTCTATGATGACAGTTAGGTTAGTCACCAATCTGATTACAGGAGAAGGCCACTTCAGGCTTCCTATCCACTATTGCTAGGAGTCTTAGTTGGAGTCATCCTTGTGGGTTCCTGGGAATTTCCCTAGCACCAGGTTTCTTCCTAACCCCATAATGGCTCTCTCTATCAAGATATCTCTTTTATAGCTTCTGGTTTTTAAAGATAGAGTTTCTCTCTGGATCTCAGACTGGCCTAGAACTCATTTTGTAGCCCAGGCCAGCCTCAAACTCATGATCATCCTGCCTCCGTCTCCCAAGTGCTCACATATGCTTCTTAAATACTAAGGGTTTTGTTTTGTGTGCTAGGGATCAAACAGGGCCTTGTGCATGGTAGTCAAGGGCTGAACCATTGAACTACATCCATATCCTCTTATACTACCTTTTTAAAAACACCCTCAGTATTTTTCATTATTTAATGATTTTTAATATGTACAAGTATGTTGCCTGCATATATGTCTGTATACCACATGATTGCTTGCTGTCCAGGGAGGCCAGAATAGGGTGTCAGATTCCCTGAGACTGGAGTTACACATGGTTCTGAGCCTTCATGTGGGTGCTGGGAATTTGAACCTGGGTCATCGGGAAGAATAGCCAGTGCTTTTAACCACTGAGTCATCTTTCCATCACTCTGTCTGACCTTTTTATCCTCATATTCAGCTCAGAATGTCTCACATATGGGCATATACAACTCTTCACATAAGTGTCAGTCATTTGCCAAGAGAACGCAATTAACCTTTGCATTGATGGTCAGATCTTTGAAGCAAGAAACCAGATTGTCAAAGTGGAGGCACATGCTTTTAATCCCAGCACTCAGGAGGCAGAGGCAGGTGGATCTCTTGAGTTTGAGGCCAGCCTGATCTACAGAACAAGTTCCAAAACAGCAAAGGCTACCCAGAGAAACTCTGTCTTGAAGAAAAAAAAAAAAAAAAGAAAGGAAAAATCATTACTCAAATGTCCACTTGTCACAAAACTGGAGCAACTGCTCCTGTGTAGCCCTGCTGGAAGGAGCCAGAAAGACTGACTGAATTCTCCAACACCCAACACCCCCAATTGAGACCTTTTCATTGGCATCAAGGGTGCCTAGCTGCAGAGGTATGATCTGAGAATGGTGTGTGTTGCTGTGATCAAGCAAGTGTAACTTTTTTATAACATATTTCTCAAATGTCCTGCATGTCCCCACATGGTCTGAAGAAGGGTTTGAATAATTAAAAATACATTTAATAGGACAAATACATCACAACAAAAATGCTGAAGACTGAAACATTGAATTTGAGCCATCATTAAGAGCTGAGAGCCTCATGCTAGAGCAAAGATTTGTAAACCACAGCAGAGCCCCACTAACTTTAGGCTACAAAAGCAGTATGGATCACCATAGTTTAACAAGACCACAGTGTGACAGCAGACAGTGAGGAGATGTACTAATGGTGTCCCAGGCTCTATATCTGGCCACATGACTCCTGTGTGCCTTTCTAAGCATCACATACAGAGAACTTTAGGGCATCTTGTGGTGGTTTGAATGAGAATGGCCCCTGTAGGCTCATATTTTTGAATTCTTAATCCCTAGTTGATGGAACTGTCCACAGTCGTAACATTCTGTTCTTCTAAACTCCAACAGAATCGTCCATTAAGCTGTGCTTACAGCATGCTAACACTACTGTAGCCCACAGCTCCAAAATGTTCCTAAATTCCTCTGCAAACCAGCTGCAAAAGCCCGAGATTGACACGGTCAGGTTTAGTCATAGCAATGGCCACACTTCTCTCATTCCAGTTTTCTATGTTAGTTATTCCATGTCGCTTGGAGACTCTGACAAAACAGCTCGAAGGGGAGGGGAAGAATAGTTTGGCTGATGATTTCAGAGGGTTTCAGTCCATCATAGTGGGAAAGACATGGTGACTAGCCTAACTCATGGCAGCAGAACTGTGGCAGAGACTGTTCACATCACAGAACTAGGAAGCAGAGCAAGAAAGGCCCTTCAGCCGCCCTCAGAAACCTACTTCTGCCAACCGAGCCTCACTTTCTAAAAGCTGCACAGTTTCCCAGAATAGTGCCGCCAGCTGTGGACCAAGTGCTCAAAGTATGAGTGGGGAGAGGGAGCGCATTTCAGACCCAAACCATAATAGTATTTGGTTTAACTGTAATAGGTATATATCTTGATTTTTACAATGTTATTTTTAATCTTCTAACCTGTTTTAAAGGTGGAGAAAATAAAAATCCTTCTGCGAAATGTGGACTTGACTGACATAAAGGTTGGCTCAGTCGAGGAGTTCCAGGGGCAAGAGTACTTGGTCATTGTCATTTCCACTGTAAGTTCTCTGTTTGTGGCCAGCTGACATGTGCTTGAAATTGATGGTTATTTAATGAATGATAGATACATTCAAATGAAATGAAGGACCTGATCTACAGTGTTAACAGACTGGACCACAGGCTCGAGACTCCTACTAGACTCACGTGCTTCCAAAAGTGACTGTAGTATATTGTTTAAGGAAACCGTAAAGATCAGGAGCCCAACTAAAAAGGATCTAGGAAGAAATAGTCAGTGCATAGAGGATAGTGAAAAGGAGGTGTGGTTGCGCACACCTTTGATCCCAGCACTTGGAAAGCAGAGGTAGGCGGATCTCTTTGACTTTGAAGCCCCCCTGTGAGTTCCAGACAGCCAGGGCTACATAGTGACACTCTGCCTCAAAAATACAAAAGATAGTGAAAGACAGACAGCTTGAGAGCAGAGTGGGGCAGATTCCAAAAGAAGCCCCCAGCAGAGGCTTTTATACCACTACACAAGGACAGCTTAACTCTCAAACCTTTTCTTCTAATTTTTAAAGTATTGCCATTGCAAATACGTGCTAATTGCTGATAGAAAATTCAGATGCAAAAAAGAAAATTAAGACCATCTACCTAGATATAACCTGTTAGCATCTGAGGGTCTCCCTGTCTGCAGACAGAATAGTGCTGGTATCAGTCTGTCTCATTTTTTTAAACACAAATAAGGTCATGTTGCTTCCTGACATTTCTGTTTTCGTGTATCAAGAAAAAACCTTAAAACATTATTTTTATTCATCTTTGTGTCTTTTAGGTACGGTCAAATGAAGATAGATTTGAAGATGACCGTTATTTTTTGGGTTTCTTGTCCAATTCAAAAAGATTTAATGTTGCAATCACAAGACCCAAAGCATTGCTGATTGTTCTGGGAAACCCTCATGTGCTTGTCAGAGTGAGTTTGCCAGAACCCTGGGCTGCCATTGTCTTGATGGAGGAAGGGAAGGATGCAGGTCTCAGGAAATGGCTTCTGAGGTCAAATGTGCCCCTGGCACCAGGAAACTCTGGGCCTCCACTCATTTGGCTCTCTTATTCTCATCAGGATCCCTGTTTTGGAGCGCTGCTAGAATACAGTGTTAGCAATGGTGTCTACACAGGCTGTGATCTACCTCCAGAACTGCAGGCTCTCCAAAAGTGAGCACTCCTGTCTGCTTCCTACAAGGTGGGCTGGCTTTAGGACTCCCCAACCCTCCTGTATTGTCTCCCTCAGGACCCCATGCACCCAAACCCACTGAAGCCTCAGGACCAGGTTGGATGCTTTTTTGACTGTTCCTGACCCCTGGGCTGCAGCAGACACTGTCCTGGACTTTAGTGGTCAATCTCACCCTACCCTTGTGTACCTGAACAGGTAAAGCACTGTGGAGGAAAGAGTGTGGCTCCATGTGCTCACTTCTCTGCTCATGCTGTTGCTAGATGGCAGTGTCGGGTTCTGTGGGACACAGATGAGTCGGGCCCGTTGATATACAGCAGCTACAACAGGGAGACATTGCGCCTCACCCTATGGACCCTTAGATCCAGACATGCTTCAGTCTTCTACAACTCTTGTGGCTTCCTGGTCTCAAGACTGAACATTGTGTAGATGGGACCACTGAGTCAAGCTGAGCTGCTCTTGCATCCTTGTACTGACCTTGGTTCACAACAGTTTGTTTCTGCCAGTGGGCAGTCACTGCCACTACCCCCCCCCCAATAAACATTCCAGTAACCCCAGACCCCTTTCTGTCTCTGAATGCACCTGTTCCAGTGATAAGGGTCTTGTCTTTCATTTGCACCCTGCTGGCTACAATCTTTGGAGTTGGCTCCACCATCCCCTGCTCTATCCTGATCTAGATGTGTATGAAACAGCAGGAAAGGCCACCAGCTCCACTCACCTGAGAACTACAGGCCACAGCTGGCTGTGTTGTAGCACCTGAGGACTGAGAAGGGTGTTGGGTGGAACCAGGCCCACGTAGACCCCCATATTTCTGGAAAGGGTTTGTCAGTCAGGGCCTGTCCTGTCCTCCCTGGCCTGTCCCTTTATTCAAGTAGATGCCAGCATCTGAGAGCCTTCCTGGGTTAGGTGAGACAGGCTCTTTGATGGGCCAAACTGGGCTTCCAAGTCTGTGCTCTAGAGGCACTAAGCAAAGAAGTAAAATTCACCAAGCTTCCTCCCCTAGCTTAGGAGGGAGGCCAGCACAGGTGCTGTGGCACTGCTGCCGAAGGAAAACTGCACGTGGAGGCTGCCTCTTTCAGAACCCGTGGTGAGCAGCCTGGAGTTAGCCCTTCTGTGCCGGTGAGGACTGTCCCTGATGAGGGTCTTCCCGTCCTTCAGTCCTGCAGCGTTCCTTACTTCACAGGGCTGGTGGAGCCCACACTGCACCCATCCTAGTACAGTGTTCTCTCCTCCACCCCGGGGACTCAGCCTGGCTCGCTGGAGCACAGAGGTGAAGAGGACAGGGATACTCCTCACAGAAATTTCAAGGGCCTCCACTACCTTGGGACCACAATGGACAAGGCACTTTCCTCAGGCAGAGAATGGAGAGTCTTAGATGGGGGGCTTTGGGTGGAGTTGAGAGCAGCCTCCAACCAACTTTCCCCAGTCTCCTCTCAGCAGGCATGGTGGTGGTATCAGCAGTAGTCACAGCCCTTTATCAGCCCTTCCCATCCCAGGAAAAACCACAGCCTTCATCCTGCCCATGGCCTCTGGGGCCCTAGCCAGGAACACATCTTTCTCTGGATCTTTGAAGGTGCTGCCCTCTAAAGTCAGGGAGCCTGCCCCTCAGTGAGTCTTTTCAGCTGAATTGCTGTCAGGCCTCTTTGGTGTCCTATCCACATCTGTGTCATCCTCTGCCTCAGATCAAAACTCAGTTGCGGTGTGGCCACCCAAAGAGGCTGTGAACCTTAGCAGTATGAGCATGTGCAGGCAGGAGCAATGGTGGGGCTAACACCAGGAGGTAGCTAGCAAGTTCCAGAAAGGTGGCCAGTGACTGGGATGTCCATCAGTGACATGACCTAGTCACCTGAGCACCCAGCTAAGGTTAGTCATGAACCCATGGGCCTCAGCACCCTTCTACCTCAGAAATACCCATCCAGCTCAGGGCTAACCACATCTGTTCCAGCTTGAACTGAATGTTCTGTAGCTAAGACAGGTGTAGGGCACATACTTCAGGGGATCTCTAGAGTGAGAGCGATGAGGTCAAAGGCAGAGGCAAGATGGGCTGAGATGAGCAGCATCCCAGTCGGGAATAGAAGCCAGGAGGGGATGCCTGTACAGGACCTCACACAGAGCAGGCAGCAGCCTGGATAATCAGGGTGAGGGAAGGAAGCCACAGAAAATACAGAGTACAGAAGGCCCTGCTCTCAGGGATGACAACACTACCCAGATCAGTGTGACCACCTGCCAAGCAAGGACCAGCAGTACCTGTAGGCCGGTTGGCAGACAGACAGACTTCAAACTTGGTCATAGCCCCTAGAGGAAATGGAAAATGTGTTTCCTTGCTTATTTTTAAGTTACCTACATTTTTCTTTTAGATTTTACTTATTCTTACTTTATGTGTATGGTGTTTTATGTGCAGTGCCAGCAGAGTCCAGAAGATGGTGTAGGATCCTCTGGAGTTACAATCCATGTGGGTTCTAGGAACCAAACCCGGTTCCTCTATAAGAACAGCCAGTGCTCTTAACTACAGAGCTCTCTTTCCAGCCCCCGTTTCTCATTTTTAAAAGGCTGCTTACAGTGTCACCCCAAGCATACTGTAAATTTTGCCATTCCACAGCAAAGCAGAGCCACCTCTCAGTGTCTCGTGTGGGTGAAAACATGCTAACATTCGACACCACCACTGTCCACCCAAGGACATCCTTCAAACTAGAAATGATGCTTTCCCCTCGAGCCTGTATTTCCACTCTCTGGATTTGAACCCCAGTATAAAATACTATGCTTGTACGTCAGTTGGGAAGAAAAAGTGAGTTTTCTTTCTTTTTTGGCATATATTTTCTGTTGTGTACTCAAAACGGATTTCACATTCATCACCCATGGCCTCAGGAGACAGTGATGAGCTCTGACCAAGGAAGCCCAAGCAAATGCTTGATGCTCCTGACCCTAGAAGGCACCTGGCCTCATTCTGAAGTGGCAGTTCGTGAGTGGGAGTGGAGGGATGGCCACAGAGCAGCTCGGGGCGGAATGTCTCTGTGCTACTGTTCAGGATATTGAAAATGGAGTTGCGTGTTGTGTGGAATGACCTCCGCTTGCTCAGCTCACCTCTTCTCAGAAAGTCTATATAAAGGACTAATTGATTGGTGATCCCATGAAGCTGAACCTCACACAAGAGTTGCACCTGAATTGTCATTCTTAAAGTTATGTCAGTGCCTAATCAAAATGTTGCCAATTTCCATAAAAACTAAACATGGAGGTAAAATTGAATTGGAAATGCATCTTGCAATAGTCCAAATGAGGCCTTTTGTTGTTGTTGTTAGTTCTTTGAGAATTTCATACAATGTATTTTGATGATTTTTCACCCTTCCCTAATTCCTCCTAGATCTACCCCCCACTCTACCCACCCAACTTTGTACATCCCCTTCACCCATCAAATCCAATTTGTGCAGCCCATGTCTTGGATGTGTAGCCTTCCATTGGAATGTGGTCCATTTACCAGGGCAACATTCTTAAAGTAAACTGACTCCTCAGCAGCTATCAGTTGCCACTAGTTCCCTGGCTAGTGGTAAAACTTCACGTCTAATGCTTCTTTCCATGCTGAGATTTGGTCTAGAGTGAGCTTGCAGGGACTGACTAATACTGTCAAATTGATGTGCGCTCACATATGCAGCTGCCCTGTGGTGTCTGGAGGACACTATTTCCTTGTACTCGTCCACCACCTGGCTCTTAAAACTCTCCCTGCCCCCTCTTCAGCAATGACCCCTGAGCCTTGGGAGACAGGATGTGATGTACATGTCTCAATTTAGGGCTGAGCATTCCACAGTCTCTTATTTTCTGCATCTTGGCCAGTTGTGAGTCTCTGTGTTAATCACCACCTACTGCAAATAGGAGCTTCACTGATGAGGATGGAAAGGTGCATTAATTAATCAGATTAGTTAGTACTGTGTTCAGTTAGCAAAATAATAGTAGTGGGATCTCTCAGAGCCTGTGACCCATCTAGCCCCAGGTTCTTGGCCCAACAATGGTTGCCAGGTATGGGGTTCACCTTGTGGAGTGGGACTTAAATCCAATCAAAATGGTTGGTTATTCCCATGCTGTTTACACGACCATTACATCAGTGGGCATGGCATACCAGGCCAGTCATTATAGCTTGTAGGGTTCTCAGCTGGCTAAGATGTGTTTATTCTTCTCCCCTCGGAGTTTACTTAGCACCTTACAGCACTGTGAAAGTTAGCCAGTCGGGATGGAGCTTCCAAGTCAGTACGTGCTTAGTGTCTCATATCCGAGGACTAAAGTCTGTGGTACATCCAGCACTAGGGTCTCACTATCAGGTTCTGAAGGATAACCAAGAACAATGGTAGTGTAACCAAGAACAGTGCAATATTTTGGCATCTATGGAAAGTGAGTGGCCAACAACTCCACTGGGCTTTTTATCTGTCAGCCTCTGGTGTCTAGTAGGGGCATTGTTGCCCCAATATTGGGCAATTCCATTTAAACTCTTTGGTTTTGTCTTTATTATTTTATGTATATGGGTATTTTGCCTGCATGTATGTCTGTACACCACATTAGTGCAGTGCTTGCTTGGAGCAGGAGGAGGATCCCATCCTCTGGAACTGGGATTGCAGACTGTTGTTAGTAGCCATGGGTGCTGGGGAAAAATCTGTGGACCTGAGTTCAATTCCCAACATCCACGTAGTGGCTTATAATGTCTGTAACCTCAGTCCCAGGAAGTTTTCTGGCCTCTGTGTCCACCAAATGCAGGTGGTACGTATACATACATGCAAGCAAAACACCCATACACATAATTTTTTTTAAATAAGGCTCTCAGAGTGGGTAGATAGAGCCCTTGGGGAGGCATGCACAATTAGTTAACAAAGGAAACAACATTTGGAAAATAAAGGAACTGCGGGTCAGAGAAAGACAAGAACTCAGTGAGAAGTGGTCAGTCAATGTGCAAAAAAAACCTAGTAATCAGAGAAGGGCAAACAGAAAAACAATGCAGAGCTCTGGATGATGGGGTATAAACAGCATAGCGCTTCCGAGAAGCCAAGGATGGGGCAGGGAGTACTCAGAGGGCCTCAAAATGACTGCATTGGAAACCTAAGGTGATGGCTTGTCATAAGTAACTGGGGCACCTCAGTGCAGCCAGGAACCCCGGGAATGGAGTGAGATGCGGTTAACAACAGCAGAGAGTCAGGTGAAAGTCAAATCTGTGGAAGCAAGAATGCATCCTTCACAGGTAAGGGCCTTTCAGAGCCGAAAGGGTCAGAGTCGGGCCAGACAGGACAGTTGCCCCCTCCAGGTTCTGCTCCACCATGCACCACCTCCTGGAGCAGTCCGCTTTGGTCTGTGGAGATATTTCCAGACAGCTAATGGATAGTTATTGAAGGAAGTTACTACTACAGGCACACACAAAGACAAGAAAGACAATGATGGAGGATACTGAGCCAGGGAATCGCTCAGGAGGCCAAGGCTGCAGAAGTTTGTGTACAGTAGCTCTTGAGAACAGCACATGTGCGTGGCCCAGGGGGTCAGATGACAGCATGGTGGCAGGAAGCCCCCATGAGCTGGCTCAACTCCATGAATGTTGACTGTGGGGGAAGTTGCCAAGATGCTGGGTTAGCAAGCAAGCATATCCACATGGGGCGACGTCCCATCGCAGCGTTTATCTGAGTGCCCCTGGGTCCGGGACATGGCTGCAGAAAAGAGATATGTGGGGGGCCTTGGAGAGGACGCCCCACATTTATGTGCAGGCTCTAGCCTGAGAAGGGGGGTTCGGGTTTCCTTGCCCTTGTCTGCAACACCCCATAGGGCAGCCTCTGCGCTCATGGGGGGCCAGGACCCGGTGAGGAGCAAGAGAGCTGAGGTGTAGAGCTAGAAACCTCAGGCCACCAAGCAAGATTTGAGCCCACAGCGGGCGATCAGTCCCTTTCAGTGCTCAGGACTAGGGGAGCCAGAGCTCGGCCCAACCCTGATGCTACGGGCTGATCACTGTGAACTCCGTTCATTTCATTTAAAATTTAATTTTTTTTTTTTTTTTTTTTGCCAAGTCATCGCCAACGCCGCAGCTACGTGGCAGGTGGGGGGGAGCAGGGGGCGGAGCCACGCCGCGGAGTTGCCGCAGGTAAACAGCCCCCCTCCCAGGCGGGAGCGGGCCGTGCGGCCCAGGCAGGAGAGCCGCCGCCGCCCCCGGGAGGGACGCAGGGCGCGGGCCGGCTACAGCGCACGGAGGGGGCGGCGGCGGCCCGGCGCCCTGGCAGCCCGACCCCTCTCGCGGGGCGGCAGACCCCCGAGCCCCGCCGCGTCCCCTCTGACACCCCCCTTCCAGCGCCCCGCGCCCTGTGCCCCCGCGGTCACAGTCCCCCTCGCCCCCCGCCGCCCTCTCCGGCGCGCGGCCCCGCCCGCGCCCCCCGCCCGTCCCCCGCCGGGCCGCGCCCCCGCCCCCCATGCACCACCTCCTGGAGCAGTCGGCGGACATGGCGACCGCGCTGCTGGCGGGCGAGAAGCTGAGGGAGCTGATCCTGCCTGGCTCGCAGGACGACAAGGCAGGCGCGCTGGCCGCGCTGCTGCTGCAGCTCAAGCTGGAACTGCCGTTCGACCGCGTGGTCACCATCGGCACCGTGCTGGTACCCATCCTCCTGGTCACCCTGGTCTTCACCAAGAACTTCGCAGGTGAGGCAGGGCGCGCGTCCGCAGGTGTTTAGCGCCCAGCGCTCTGAGCGCGCCGGCTCTCAGCGCCAGGCAGCCAGCTCCAGCTGGACCGCACCCACCTGGCCGGCCGGGCGGGGAGGATTGCCCTCAGGTCTCAGCAGCACAGACCTTGGGCAGCGCCTCAGTCTGGCATGAGGGGTTGAAGCGAGACGGGGCCTCCCAGAGAGCCCTCCTCTGTTTTATTGTTGTTTGGTTTTCCATTCCTTCAGCCTCAAGCCGTGAGGAGAGTAGGCCTGTCAATGGGACTTGGGGTCTGAGTTGTAGAATGTCACAGTGTGGACTGAGGCTTGGAGGAGTAGCCAGTGAGGACCAGAGAAGGATGTTCTGAGTGTTGAGAGCCACTGCTCAGGGAGAGTGAAAATCCCATGATGCTTCACGGGACTCAAGGGGCTGACAGTGTAGGAAATTGAGGGTACTTCTGAGGAGCTCTGAAGTACCCCCCTCCAAAGGTCTTTTGCAGAAGAGGTCAGACATGGCTGGCCTTGGAGGGCACCAAGCGATGATGGCCCAAGAGGCCACCCTTGCTGGCAAAGGCAGTGTAGGTGGAAGATGGGGCAGGTCAGGGAAGAGTGAATAGGCTGAGAGGTCAGGGGGCCTGGTATGAGAGGGAGCACGTGGGTGCACCTGTGGTCATAGCCAGGAAAGTGCACGTACTTGGTGGGCACTGCCTAAGACAACATGTTCAGAACAGAGCAGTAAGCCAAGTGAGGCTCTGGGGAGCTGCCTTCTGGTGACACACAGACAGGAAATAGCGTCTCCCACCTGCAGCTGAGCTGAGGCAAGGACTCAGGCCTAGGTATCCACGTGCACAGGTCTAATTTGTGGCCCAGAGGTGCAGGTTTCATAGCAGGAAGAAGACCGTCAGGCCTCCAGAGTTCCTCTGGAGGTGCAGGCCGCTCTACCCTCTGCAGCTCCTGGGGAACAAGAACAGGTATTTTAATACCCACCTCTTCACCATCCTCCACAGGTGCCTCACCTTTCAGGAAACTCCAGGACCTAGAGATGTCCAACCTGAGAGGAGGCGTCCTTCAGACTGCTTAATACTACCCCAAGGGTGGAGGAAGTTCTCCTGGTCTCCATCCTTGCACACCAAAGGCTCTGACACTCAGGATTAGATGTCCCCATAAGCAAGACAGAAGAATGAGGGCACAGTGGGGCCTCCAGTCACACCCAGGTGTGTGCATAAAGGGGCCTTGGGCTGTGCTGGTCACGGTATCAGTCATGGGGTGGCTGGCTTACAACCACAGACATGTGCCTCACAGTTCTGGGGGCCAGAAGCACAAAATCCAGGTGTGGGGAGGACTGAGTTCTCTCTCAATGCCCTAGAGAATGACAAGGACCCTTTCTTCCTGATTAGCTGGTAGCTGCAGACCATCTCTGGTATTCCGTGGCCTGTAGCTGCACGAGCTTTGTATCGGTCCTCTATTGGGGATTTCCCCATGTCCGTGTCCCTCCCTTGAGTTACAAGGATACAGCAGGGTTAGGGTTACTCTACTCCATTCTCACCTCATTTACATCTGCAAAGGCTTTTCTGTCAGTCCACAGGTATAGATAGGGAAAGGATTTCAGCAGATACTTGGGAACACAGCTTTATCTATGACAGACTTTATAGGGTAGCCTCGGATGTGGGGGTACACATGGACTGATGTGAGCCCTACACTCAGACACTGCCAGCCCAGCTTGTCACCTGTGAGGCCTCCAAACACCCTGCATCCAGCTGGGCCTGGAACCACTGGGATGTCCCCGAAGTCAGCCCTGATCCTGGGCCTGTTCCTTCAAACTCCCTGTGCTTTCCCTCAGAAATGCATGTGCCCACCTGAGGTCCACATGTCTAAGCCCGTCTACCCATGCCAAGCTAGTCCTACACAAGCATGAGGAGGGGTCCTAGTGCCCCTGCAGCATGGACAAGCAGCTGAGCTTGGCCAGTAAGCCTGCTCTTTTCCTGGGAGGACAGAGAATGAACCACCAGCCTTAATCCTACCCTTTGCTCTCCCTGACTTCCTGCATAATTTTGAAGCATTGACTGCTTCTCTTGGGTTTGACTGATGTTCAGAACAGCACGGTAGCCTCTTGTGGCTCTTCAGCATCCTTTTGCCCCACAGAAGCTAGAAGCATCCAGGGACCTCAGGCACACGAGAATCGGGTGTGGGGAAAGGGTGCCTTAATGATTCTTTCTCCGGAGGCCCAAAACTGTGTAGGGACCACTCAGTGAGAACACAGGAGAGAAGACAGGTGCATACTGAGGACCCTGTGCCAGGGCTCTGTGGGGCCTGCCTGAAGGATTTGGGACTTCTGGCCTCCAGATCTGGGAGGTATGTGTCTGCTGTTTTAAGCCAGCCACCCCACTGCTAGTACTGTGACCAGTGTGACCAAGGGTCGCTCCATTTTTTTCTGCATACTCCCGGGTCCTGCCTATAGGGGCATTCAATCCTGAATGTCAGAGGAGGGTGCTGTGTGGATACCCTCTCAGGAGGAGTCCACCTTCCTTGTAGTGGGTCCTGCTATGTTAAAAATGAATTTCCTTGAGCTCAGCACTGCTGATCTCCACCTAGCAGAGCTGGAGATAGAGCTCAAGGTGTAGGGACAGCCCGGGAAAATCTCAGAGGACTCCTGTCTGGAGACCAGCTGGTGATGGGGCCAGGGCTACTGTGAAATCGCTCCCCTGCCACTCAGGCGGGAGCGGGGGAAGGGGAGAAAGGGAAAGAGCCACCAGATTGCTCAGACTCAGACTGGGAGGTCAGCAATGACTTTTTCCTAAAATAGTCAAATAATCAGGTCCTAGGTACCCAGGGGTACTTTTGGTTATCGCCTGGGTGTGACCACCCAGCTCACAGAAGTGGGATGTCACCCAGGAGGGGTCCCATTCTTAGTACTCTTTCTTCGTTAAAGAAGGAAAACTTGAAGTGCCTCATAGATGAGCATAGGTAGTCCTGCACCTGGCCTCTGGCCTTTCCCTGGGCATCCCACCCAGCAGGATGGATCTCAGGGTGGACCTGTGAGAGATGGAGGCACTCGGACGCCAGCCCATCTACTTTTTTCTGTGGCCTCTGAAAGTCAACCCTTTCTGCCCCGGGGATGAGTCTCACCCCTGCAAGGTGGATACTTCTGCAGCACTCAGAAGTATCCACCCGTACCACGGCAGGAAGTTCCAGGATGGAGTACTCCCCCACATACATACACACATGAGGCAGGCAGCCTGCGAGAAGCCAGGCCCACCTGTTATCTGCCCACACTGCTGGAACAGACGAACACAAACCCAGTGGCTTCAAGCGATGTACGAGACTAGGGTGTGGCTCAGCTGCAGAGCGTTCGCTTAGCATGCTGGAGGGCCTGGGTGGACCAGCGCCTTACACACACCAAAAGGCAGACAAGGCCGGCAAGAGAGCTCAGCCAGTAAAGATGCTTTCCCCAAGCCTGACAACTCGAGTTTGATCCCTGGAATCCACAGGGTAGCAGGAGAGAACCAATACCCACCAGTTGTCCGCTGACCTCCATACACATCCCACGGCACACATAACACCCACATACATGCACATAAACACACACATACAAACGTTTCAAAATTAAGGAAAACAGTTGTCCTCCATTTCTGCAGAAATCTGAAGTGAGTGTTACAATATGGGTAAATTGTAGGCAGGGCCAGTCCTTCTAGAATTTCCAGTGGCAAGTCCATTCCCACCTTCAGGACCTAGCTACGTCATGTCATTTGGCTCAGGCCTTCTCTATGCTACCACTGCCTGCCTTTGAAAGGGACTCCTGTGATTCCATTGTCCCACTCAGGTAATCCAGGAAAAGATTTGGACCTGTCCTAGGGGAGGGGGAGCTGAGAGGGCAGTGGTAGCTGTGAGCTGGCCAGAGGCAATAGCCTCAGCAGAACCAGGGATCCCTGGAAAGGCTTTCCTTCCACAAGTGACAAGAGGCGTAAGTGAGCTGGGCTGTTTGCAGGCTGGACCCCAGGAGTGGACTGGAAGTATACCTAATGCTCAAGTCCAGCCCAACCCTGGGCCGAATTCCAAATAAAAACCCTATAGGTCTGTGCTTATATTATTTAGACCTGCTCTTCTGGAGGCCTCAACAAGCACTTAATGCTCTGTGGTCACTGCTGTTGTCTCCATGCCACTGTGACGGGGTAGGCAGTCTCAGCTAGTGCTTGACTGATTAGTAGTTTCCTTGACTAGGAATCTCAGTGCACTCTCATGAGTAGCAGGGTGCCCAGCAGCCCAGGTGTACACACTACTGTCCTCTGGGGAAAGGACCCTCCAACAGCACTCTACAGAGATAGCTCTGTCTGCATTGAGATGGACCAGCTTTTGGGTCTCCTCCTTGAGCACCTGTGCTTACCCAGGCAAGACTCATCACCCCTGGGAAATCCCACAAAAGGGGCCTCACACAGAGAACTCCGTGTAGCCACTGTATCTGGGCAGAGCATCCAGAGTCTGGGTACCTGCCATCCTGCCCAGTTCAGGCCCAGCACGACAAGTCCACAGCATCACCACCCTGTGGTAGCGAGCCATGCTTGAGCCATGTACTCCTCCTCTAAGTCCTTTGGTCTCAGCTGTGCCCTCAGAAGCACCATGCGCCTCTGCAGACACAGGCCAGCGAAGGAGGAGGTTTGGCCCCACTGGATATGCCCATGAGAGTATGGGGGGGGGTCTCCCCTTGCTTGTCCAGCTTGCAGTTTGTGTAACAGCTCTGGCTGTCCTGGCACTCTGTTTGTAGACCAGGCTGGCCTCGAACTCCCAGAGATCCGCCTGCCTCTGCCTCCCAAGTGCTGGGATTAAAGGTGTGTGCCACCACTGCCTGGCCATATTCAAACTCTTAAATTAGTCTTCCAGCTGAGCTGAGTCTCCGCCATCTCCCTGTCTCCATTAACTCAAGGCTAGGTACAGACAGACTAGCCAATTAGATCCTGTTACTTCCTGATCCCAGCACTGTGGTGAAGGGCTTTAAGCTGGAACAGGAGAGGCTTCTAGCTGACCTGCCCTTGGGGCCAGTCTTGAGGGTAAGAGAGATGGCTAAGGAGGAGTTGGCTTGGATTAATGCCATCGGTGACCATAGTCTGGCACCTAGGAATCATGACCCGGTCTGTTGGGCTTTGAGCCTCCAAGTTTTCTGAAAACGAATTAAAAGCATGAGATTGCAGAACAAGGCTGACCGTGGCCCGGTGCTTCAGGACGTGTGCCCACTTAAGCAAGTGCAGCCGGGCCCTTAGTTCATGTGCAGTGGCAGATGTGTCCAGCCTGTGAGGGTTCCCTAGCAGTGTCCACCAGCATCCAGGGTTCCCACGTTTCCCTTCCTCCAGGACAGGGGGACTTGTAAGACCCCTTTCACCTGTCACAGGCCATTTTTTTTTTTTTTTCATGGAATTTGGGCCTCTGTGACTGCGTCTGGTTAGGTGGGAGCATCCAGGCCAGCAGTCCAGGCCGTGCAAAGCCAGTGGCAGGAACTGGTATTCAGTCCGTGTGAGATGCTGAAAGAGGGACCCTGGCTGCCAGCATGGCCTGTCTTGATCCTCTCTAGACCTTGGTTTCTCCTGTACATGCAGGCTCTCTGGCCTTTCTAGACCTAGATAAACAGTACCGGTTAGTTTCTCAGCTTATACAAGCAGGTCTTAACCCCTGCCTACCACCTTGTAAGGATGGGAACTACACACACAACACTGTCGTCAGGACATGGTGAGGAAAGCTGGCCTCCGAGGGGTAGGTCCACTTGAAACAGCAGTCCCTGCATAAGGCAGGCCGCTCTATCAGAGGGGCTGTAGAGTCCATGGACATGAGAGAGCCTGGCTACCTACACAGGTAAGGGAGGGGTCTGAGCAGAGATGGGATCAGGTCTATCCCACGCCCTTCATCCCAAGACCCGGTCTTCCTCAGGCCAGTCCCACCTCTTGCCCTAGCCCATGTCTCCTCTCTACCCTAGAGGAACCAATTTACTGTTACACTCCGCACAACTTCACCCGTGACCAGGCGCTGTACGCCCGTGGCTACTGCTGGACAGAGCTGCGGGATGCGCTGCCCGGTGTGGATGCCAGCCTGTGGCCATCGCTGTTTGAGCACAAGTTCCTGCCCTACGCACTGCTGGCCTTTGCTGCCATCATGTATGTGCCCGCACTGGGCTGGGAGTTCCTGGCCTCCACGCGCCTCACCTCTGAGCTCAACTTCCTGCTTCAGGAGATCGACAACTGCTACCACCGAGCCGCTGAGGGCCGTGCCCCCAAGATCGAGAAGCAGATCCAGTCGAAGGGGCCAGGCATCACGGAGCGTGAGAAGCGAGAGATCATCGAGAACGCTGAGAAGGAGAAGAGCCCTGAGCAGAATCTGTTCGAGAAGTACCTGGAGCGCCGGGGCCGCAGCAACTTCTTGGCCAAGCTGTACTTGGCACGGCATGTGCTGATCCTGCTGCTCAGTGTGGTGCCCATCTCCTACCTATGCACCTACTACGCCACCCAGAAGCAGAATGAGTTCACCTGTGCCCTGGGCGCCTCTCCTGATGGGCCAGTGGGCAGCGGTGGACCCACGGTGCGCGTCAACTGCAAGCTGCCGTCCGTGCAGCTGCAGCGGATCATTGCGGGCGTGGACATCGTACTACTCTGCTTCATGAACCTCATCATCCTAGTCAACCTCATCCACCTCTTCATCTTCCGCAAGAGCAACTTCATCTTTGACAAGCTACACAAGGTGGGCATCAAGACGCGCCGGCAGTGGCGGCGCTCACAGTTCTGTGACATCAACATCCTGGCCATGTTCTGCAACGAGAACCGCGACCACATCAAGTCGCTCAATCGGCTGGACTTCATCACCAACGAGAGCGACCTCATGTACGACAATGTGGTGCGGCAGCTACTGGCAGCCTTGGCTCAGTCTAACCATGACACCACGCCCACTGTGCGGGACTCGGGCATCCAGACCGTGGACCCCAGCATCAACCCTGCAGAGCCTGATGGCTCTGCTGAGCCACCTGTGGTCAAGCGGCCCCGTAAGAAAATGAAGTGGATCCCCACCAGCAACCCGCTGCCACAGCCCTTTAAGGAGCAGCTGGCCATTATGCGCGTGGAAAACAGCAAGGCTGAGAAGCCCAAGCCTGTACGCAGGAAGACAGCCACAGACACGCTTATTGCCCCGCTGCTGGATGCTGGTGCCCGGGCTGCCCACCACTACAAGGGTAGTGGGGGCGATCCCGGCCCCTCCCCTGCCCCACCTGCTGCCTCTGACAAGAAACATACCCGTCACTTCTCCTTGGATGTGCATCCCTACATCCTAGGTACCAAGAAGGCCAAGACTGAGGCAGTACCCCCTGCCCTGCCAGCCTCCCGGAGCCAAGAAGGTGGCTTCCTGTCCCAGACAGAAGAATGTGGGCTGGGCCTGGCTGCAGCACCCACCAAAGGTAGGGAGCCAGGCAGGTGGGGGATGGGGCAAGATGTAGATTCCCGGGGATCCCCCAAGCAGGAAACTGGCAGTCCCCGTGTCTAGGGCACGAGGGCAGAAGACACCACAGAACAATGTAGATGAGGTGGCAGCCAGGCTAGCTAGAGCTTGTTGACAGCAGGGCCAGCTGATGGGTTGCTCCTAAGGTGAGGTGGAGGCCTAATAGGAGTCTGGATGCTCCCATAAAGCAGAGGATGAGGAGGAAGGCAGGACTGTGGCCACACATCTCCTTCGGTCAATAAGGGCTTCAGACAGCTGTGAGCCACTGCGGGCGGGCGGGCGGGTGGAGGGTGTTTAGCAAACAGCACTGCTATTCACGGGTAGCGAGACTTAGCTGGGCAGGCTGCTAAGTGCAAGGGTGCCTGCCATCCATAGAAGCTAGGGGCCCAGCAGGTCCCGTGGGTGACACTGGGAGGGCCTTAGGAGCCAGTGAGCTAGCCGGTGAAATGCCTGTGTTCCTGCCTGTTTGCAGATGCTCCACCCCCCGAGAAGGAAATCCCATACCCCACAGAGCCTGCCCTGCCAGGGCTTCCATCTGGGGGCCCATTTCACGTCTGCTCACCCCCCGCGGCTCCTGCTGCTGCCCCCCTGTCACCAGGCAGTCTGGGCAAGGCTGACCCCCTCACCATCCTCAGCCGAAATGCCACCCACCCCCTGCTCCACATCAGCACGCTCTATGAGGCCCGGGAAGAGGAGGAAGGAGGTCCCTGTGCACCCTCAGACATGGGCGACCTCCTCACCATCCCCCCACCCCAGCAGATCCTCATCGCCACCTTCGAGGAGCCAAGAACAGTTGTGAGTACTGTGGAGTTTTGAGGGGCAAGGCCTTCCAGGCTGCCAAAAACTCTCTGCATGAGCCAGGGATGGCCCAGCTGAGCCTAGCCTTGAGTAGACCTGAACTCTGCTCACCCAGTACTGCCTACACCCCCAGCCTCCTGTCTGCATGCCACGGGGCCCAGCACTCCTTCCCCTGGCTCACCATGGCATCCACGGGTGCAGGCTGGGGCTAGAGCGCAAGGTGGGGGGTGGGGTGCCCACCCTGGCATCAGGCGCCCCCTGTGTGCTGGGCCACAAGAGAGAGAGTTTATTTTTTTTGTGGGTTTTGTTGTGTGCTGAGACAACTCAGCAGACCCAGTTGGGCCCAGCCTAGGGTGTGTGAGGAGGAAGCTGAGGATGGTGGCACTGACCTCAGGACAGACCCCAGGGGTCACTCACTTAAGGGCCTGGCCCCTGCAGAGGGACCTAATGCCTTCAGGTGGGGGAACCGAGGGCTGCCCCAGGTCCAAATCAACATGCACTTTCTCCTCCTAGCCTGACACACACTTTATTTTACTATGATTACTGTAACTGACGAGCTTATTTATCATCAGGAGAATTAGGGTGCATTTAAAGCAAAGGATGGTGTGTGTGTGTGTGTGTGTGTGTGTGTGTGTGTGTGTGTTAAGCAGAGGTGGGTGTGAGTGTGCAAGTGAGCAGGTGTGGGTATAAGTGCTGCTCGAGTTTGCCAGAGGACACAGTGCCCACGCGCCAGCAAGCTCATGAACAAGTAGGGGACAAGCGTGGTGTGGCGAGCCTGAGCGTCTGTGAGTGTGCGAGTGGTACCCACGTGAGCAGTGGGTGAGAGCAGGCCTAGGCACCAGGGTGCAAGTGAGGGAAGGAATACAACGCAATAACCACATCCCCCTCCCGGGTCCCCAGCTGCTGGCTGGGCTGCTTCCCATGGGAGTCCAGGCCCCACTGGCCCCACCCCTATTACCTCAGCCACGCGCCACGTGACGAAGTATTAACAAGGTAGCACCGAGCATATCAATAAATACTATTCTGATAACTCCCTGTGCTTTGAGGCCCTGCCTCCCTGTACTAACTAGTGCTGCCTGCAACACCCATCCACACCTGGGCATCTCTGGGGGGCCACTGAGTCACAGTGGGCAGGGCCAGGCAGCCCGGGATGCAAGAACATCAGGCCTCCACCCGGAAGTGTGAGGAGGGGGACCATGGGGTGCTGGGTTGTGGGGCTGTGGGGGGACAGAGTATTAAGGGAGTTCTCTGGGGGAGGGACAGAGTATCTTAGTTACTGTTCTATTGGTGTCTGTGAAGAGACACCATGACAGAGGTCACTTAAAGAAGGAAGCATTGAATCGGGGTTGGTTATCATTCCACGAACGACGTGGCGGGAGCACAGCAGCAGTCAGGCATGGCAGAGGAGCCCAGAGCTACATCCTGATCTGCAGGCAGGAAGCCGAGGGAGTGGCTCTGTCTGCTGAAACCTCAGAGCCCACCCCAGTGACACACCTCCTCCAACGAGGCCACATTTCCAAAGCCTTCCTCAACAACCCACCATCTGGGAACCAAATACTTAAATATATGAGCGTACCGGGGCCGTTCTTCAAACCACCACAGACAGCCTGCCTGGCCCCAGGCGCTGTTAAGTGCATTACCAGGGACCACAGAGCTGGCAGGATCCGGAAAGGGTTCTTGGTTGGTAGGTCCTGGCTGTGGTCAGGATGCACTTACCATGTTCATCAGAAGGTCCACAATAGAGTTTCAACCTCAGGCCCAGGATTCAGTTAGACAAAACTGGCCCTATAGAGCGGCATGCCCTGCAGGCCAGGGTAGGTGACCCTGTGGGTGTGAACAAGAGAATCCTTGGAGACAGGTGACTGAGGAAGCTAGGCCAGGAATTCATAGACATTCGGGGGCATAGGTCATATCTGAAAAGAGAGAGGCTCAGCTGAGATCAGAACAGCCACCTCTGCCTGGCTTGTGCCTCCTGAAAGCTTACCTAGCCATGGGACAACCCTGAGGTGGGCAGGGCAAAATGTTCCCATGTCCTCCACTGCCGCAGTCCAAGCCTAAGCATGCTGACCATGCAGAGACCACATTCTGGCTTGATTATTTGTTTTAAAATGTTTTGTTATTATCCACTTAAGGCCAAAACAGATCACAGGACCCCTGCCACTGATTTAGTTGGGGGATACAGGGAACCAATCCCGGGGCTTGCATATGCTAAGCAAGTGTTCTATCGCTGAGTTACACCTCCAGCTCAGATACCTGCCATAGGAAAGGTGTTTCTTGTTCACAGACAATAGAGGGGACATCCCACATCACGCAGGGTCACACCAAGGAATACCGGGGTGAGGCACTGGCAGAGAGATAGCCATCCCCAGGAAGGGACAGATCGGGCAAGTGAGAGACGGAGGATCCTCCAGTGTGGATCCATCCTTCTGTGGGTGCTGGACTCAGACTGTGCCTAATTCCTGCCTTGGAGTGACTGGGACAGGTGGATAGTGGCCAGACTGTGGGAAAGGGGTAGTGATGGGCACTGCACATAGTGTTACCTGCCTGCTCTGGGGAGTGGTCTGCCTTAGAAGACGGGCACCTGTCCAGAGCCAGCAAAGCTCCCAAGTCAGCAGATGAGACTCTAGAAGACAGCCAGGTGTGGCACCACAGCATTTAATCCCAGCACTTGGGAGGCAAAGGCAGGCAGATCTCTGAGTTTGAGGCCAGCCTCATCTACATTGTAAGTTCCAGGACAGCCAGGGCCTCATAGTGTGACCCTGTCTCAAAGTCAAACCAAAAACCACAGTACAATACAGAAATGCACCCTGTCCTCAGAAAGCCCACCCTAAGCTGATGCTGGACACTGTCCCTGGCATTCCAGGCAGTACGCAACATTTCCACACATTCTAGGAAGGGGCTTCTGAGACCCCAAGGAACCCTGGGAGAACAGCTTGCTGCCTCCAGGCTGCTTGCTTCCCTGGAGAAGATGAGCCATGGTACCATGGCCCACACCCACAAATTGGCCCCTTGATGATGATGAGCAGGCATGGCAGCTAAAGTAACCCAAGAAAACTCGGGGTGCTGGCATCTTTCCTGCTCCCTGGCTCTCTCTGCTCACATACCCATCTGCTTCCTGCACGTGGCATATAGTCCACCCTGCATGCATTATATCCACTCCCTACAGCTCAGCCTGAACACCCTGGGGCTTGCTTGGCTCAGAGGGGGAGACACTCCGATTCTAGGGAGCCACTGGTCTGCGTGGTACCAAGTCCATCTGCTGTACCTTCCTTATAGTCCCTGTTTCCCTGTTCATGAAGGGAAGTACCACAGAACGTTCAGACAGTGTCTGGGCATGCTGTCCCGGAGCTTATACAGAGCAGAAGTAGTCATGGGAGAGGCTGGGCCCACTGGAGCTGGCTCTTTGGGAGAACCAAGGCCAATAAAGCAGCCACTTCTCACCTCTATTCTTGGATTAAGCCTAGAGGGACCTCTCGGAAGAGTCCTGTCTGGAAGAGGTTGGTGCTGTGAGTAAACAATGCTGTCTCTGTGTGCTGACCTTCAAGGGGCTGCTTCTGGGGAAGGGGCTCAAGTCAGTGTCCTGCAGAAGCAGACAGTGAGTGAGTTCCTGTTTCTTCACACCTTATATACCTTTCTCAGGGGTCCTGGGCATCCTCCCATCTTACTCCTCAGAAGTGTCCTCTGGCTCCATGTTCCCATTAGCTAGTCGTGATCCCTGGGGTCACACTGAGCTGAGCCCCTTGCCAACTTGGGGCTCCCTTTCTGGCCTCTGCCTTAGCTCTACTTCCGTGGGACCTGTCTGGTTCAGGTTGTCTTCGCCGTTCTCACACCTGACCTCTTTCTTGCTGTGCCCCTCAAAGCTAACTGGGAACCCAGGAAGGCTTTCCACACTGTGTACTCACAATTGCTTCAGAAAGCTCCTTTCCCTTCCTAGGGGCTCTGGGCACCTCTGGCCATGTCGAATCCTTTCCCTGCAAGCCTCGCCTGCCTGCATTGGCTCCCCGCACGTCTCACCTCAGAAAGCCCCCCCCCCCCCCGCCCAGTGGCTGCTCTGCTGAATAAAGGGGGCTCCCATGTGGCCAACTCTGTGATAAGTCACCCACTCGCCTTGTGGTGGAACAGAACCTGCTGGAACAAAAAGCATGCTTGGGAACAGCTGGTCGAAGGCAGAGCTCAGCTAGCACACTGTTCACCCAAGCAAAGCCTAAGATACAGGGTAGGCCCAGCTGGGGATCTGCCATGGTTTCCCTGGCAGCATGGCCAGACATGTCCCCCAGTCACCATTTCCTATTTCTGGCCCCTGCAGACACCAGTAGGTGAGAGGGCATCTCTGGTTTTCACCACCTTCCTCCCCCAACAGCCACTTAGCCAAAATAGAATTCTGGCCCTTGAGGGTCGGCGTCTACTTTAAATGTCAGCCCATCCTCTGCTGCCTTCCCTCTTTTCCCTAGGCAGGACAAACGGGATATGGCACTGTGGTCTGCCCACAGAAACCGATAGGCTCGGGGAGAACCATCCCAGCCAACCAGGACTGGAATCCAGGCCCATTCCTGACACTAGCTTAGAAGTAAGATTTTCAAACAGTAGAGGTACCGGGAGAGTCACCTCATGGTGCGTGCTTTGTGAGCAAGTAAAGTGGGGTGGCATGCTCGGCTCTGAGCCCATCCCTGCCTTCTGTTGAGCCGCATCAATGTGGCTGAGGAGGCCAGAAGAGGAGAGTGACCACAGAGCACAGGCATAAAAGTAGTGAACAACAGGGACACAGCTGAGACTCCCCAGAACAAAGATTGTGTCACTAAGGGGCAGGGAAGGCAGAGGTCACCTGGAAGCCAGGCCCCTTGGGGGATCGAAGCTGTATGGAGGAGATGGTAACAAGAAGAGCAGCAAATACCTGCCAGTAGTCTCCATGTGGACTTCCCCATGTGTTACCACCTGCTGGAGGGAACCCTGCCTGGTGCAGAAAGGATTAACTCCCCGACAATAGCCAGGTTCTAGAAGGGCCATTCAAAGGACCAATGTCAAAGGCCAAGGCCAGGGCTGCAACCTCTCGCCTCTTGGATTCTGAAAGGGCTGGAGGGGGCAGCTGGGACCTAGGCAGAGCTCACTCCCCCTTTGGAAGGTCTGTGTCAGGGCCTGCCCTGGGTCGTCTCTGTCTGACCCCCACAGTAGCTCATCTTGGGGCACTCAATAGAGAAATATCCACTCTGGGCCCATCTGGCTCCTCCCATCCATTCACCAACCTTGGGCAGGAGGACCAACAGTCCTCTGCAGCCTGGAGACCTGAGTGGGCCAACTGGCCCCACCCCTGTCCTGTTCCAAGGTGCAGTTGGAGACTGGATACCTTGAGGCCTGGGCACTGGTGAGGCTATCACTGGGGCGCCACCCACCCAGAGACCCCGCCGTTTCCAGACTCTCGGTCACATGCAGCGGAACTGTGAGGTCCTGATGGCCTAGGGGACTGACTTGGCCAGCTTCTTGCTCCTTAGTCCTGCCTTTGAGCCTCTCCACCTGGCATGTGTTTCCCCAAGGAAGCCCTAAGGGCGGGTCGTACGATCCCTAGTTTCTGTCCCTTTCCAGTGCTGCTGACTGCTCCCTGGACGCTAGGCCACCGTGTGGACGCCTAAAGAACACAGCCCCATTGCACAGACTTGGCTGTGGGGTTAGCACCCCCGCAGCGTGCTCCGGGTTGCTCTCTAGGACCTGGGGGCGTCGGGCCGGTGGGCGGGGCCCTGCGCTTAGACCCCGGCGGGGGCGGGGTCGCGCGCGCGCGCGGCCCTGGGAGGCGTTTCCCGGCATGCCGTGCGGCCCGCACCCTCGGCCTGTCCGGCCCGTCCGGCCGCCCCGCCCCGGCTCACCCCGTCAGCCCGGCGACGCGCGCATGGAGGCCGGCTGAGGAGCGCCGCCGCCTCGCTCGGTACGCCGTGGCCTGGCCGGGCGGGCGGGGACTCCGCGTGCCTCGACGGCGCGCGCGCGCGGGAGGGCGCGGGCTGCAGGTGGGGGACTGCGGAGACCAGGGGCACGCATCCCACCGGGTCGGGCTGACCCAGGACGGTGGAGATGGTTCTTGGGCTCGCGAGTCCCAGCAACACCCCGGACGCTCAGAAGCGCTCCGCTGGCTCTGGGACGTCAAGAGCTCCTTGAGAAGTGGGGCCGCAGTCACCAAGCTGCCGTGCTCCCCGAGCGGAGGGGCTGCAGGTTCGCCGGTCTTGTGAGACGCTGCTGTCTGTCCCGGGGCCTCCCTCTCTTGCCTCCCTAAGAAGGCTCGTCTTGCGGTGGCCGTGATACTGTGGGCAGGATGCCAGCAGGGCTCTGGCAGAGTGGACGGCCACCAAGAGCCTGCAGGCCCCGACAGGGCATCTCCAGGTGGACAGAAACTAGCTGGCGAGGCTTCTTCACCTCGGGTGTGTTTCCTCTTCCGGCCCTCGGCTCTGCCACACTTGGGTAAAATACGTCTTGCTGGAGCAGGTTTTCTTGGGTCTGGCAGTGCCCGGGCGTCAGAAACGGACAAGAGGAGGCCAGGGCTTTTGTGCACCCTGTTATTTCTTTCTCTCTTGGTTTTCTGAGTACGCTATGAAGGCCTGTCTAGATTTTTCCATCTGGTCGTGGTCAGCTTTTGACGAGTGGTAGGAAGCCAAGCTGCCATCTGAGAAGCAATTTTTCAGAGATTGCAGAGCGTGATGGGTGTGTCAGCTTGGGGTGGTAACAGGGGTTTTGTGGGTTAAGAAATTTAACAAACGTCTGTTTCTCATACTTTCAGAGCCTGGGAGTCCAAGGTCGAACGCTAGTCTTTTGGGTTGCTAATGAAGGCGCTGCCTGTCTTGTAGAGGTCCCTTCTCATTGTGTTCTCACAGCTGCTTAGTGTCTCTTATAAGGACACCAGGTCCATCGTGGGATCTGCCTTATGGCCTCATCTGAATCCAGTCACCTCTTAAAACCCTTGCCTATTGATGTAATTACTTTGAGGCTTAGATTTTCAGTATATGAATTTGGGTAGGACACACTTGGTTCGTATTAATAGGCTCCAGAAGAGAGACAGTTGTGGGGCTGGGCAGGTGGGGAGCATTTCTGAAATGGCTTGAATCCAATGCAGAACCTCTACGGTTACTTAGCCCTGACATGAAGAGACCTTTCCTGCCCTTTGAGCCAGCGTTTTTTCTCTTAAAGCCACAGACTCCTGGGAATTTTCAAAGGTCTAAGCCTAGTTCCCCTAGAAATTTAGCAAATGCTGAAAGTTCTGGTGTTTAGCATGTAGAAGCATCTTGCCTGGTTGGTAGCAGATCTGGAACGGTGTCTCCTACAGACCTGCTCAGCAGGGAGAGCTGGTGAGAGGCCGATTTGACAGAAATCACAGCTCTCTGACTTTACCCTGTAAAAGTCTACAGTGTGGTCTTGGTCAGAAGCAGGTCTGGTAACTGTCTGCTAACTACTAGGGATTTATGAAGCGATTTGTTCCCTGGGGAGGTTGAGCAGTAGGAGGTCACTTCTTACAGCTTGACTATGTCTGAAAAGGACACGTAACAAGTGTAGTGCAGGTCAGGTGGCTGGATGCTCAGGTGAGTGTGCAAGTGGAGGTCTGTCTGTCTCTATTGCTCAGTCAGAAACAATGAGCAGGGTGAGGAGGCACTAGTAACTAATGAAATTGCCTCTGAGAGGCAGGAAACCAAAGGATCAGAAAATGCATAGATTTGATAGTGGCAGGGACTCAGAATCACAGGCTTCTGTCTGTCTTGGGGGAGGTGGTGTGGAAAGGCTGTCAGTGGCCGCCTTGCCTGACCTCCCCTCCCTACTGGCACTGCTCTGCATGAGCGGCTGTGTCCCAGGGCTGGGAGCCACAAGGGGTCCTGGTGCTGTGTTTGGATGTCTGGCCATCAAAGGGCTCAGAGCTTGGCTCCTGACCAGCCTGTGGGCTTCTCCACCTACCACACGACTGGAGGTGACTGGAGGTGAAACCAGTCCTGCTGTGGACCAGCCAAGGACTCTCCACAGCTATCTGGAGCCAGCTTTCCAGCTTTGGTGGCCTCCATACCCCTCAAAGGCTCAGAGGCACCCTAAGCAAGCTTTGAAGGGTAGATCTACAGAGCTAACTGCAGACCTGCAGCCGCCCCACCTCTTAAAGGGCAGGGCAGGCAGAGACGACGTGGTCCTTTCCCATTTGCTGCAGCCTCTGGCTGGCCCGCCCACTTGCACAGGATGTTTTAAGTTTTCATCTCATGTTTGGCAGCCTGGTGCTGCTGTCAGGACTACTGCTTTGCTTCGTGTGCTCATCCAGAACAAGGCGATACTCTCTTTTGTCACTGCTGGTCCCTGTTTGGGCTACACTCCCTGCCCTTGACTGGGGTTCCATGGAGTGGGAGGGACAGTCCCTACCCTGTCCTGAAAGGCAGGTTCCCCCGTCCAAGTACATTGATTCCTGTTCCTGTTTCTTTGAAGCATTTTGTTCTGTTAATGAAAGGAGACCCGTAGGGTGAAACTGTGAGCAGATGCCATGGGGTTGAGTGTAGTTCTGGCCATGCACAAGCCCTGAGCCAGCAATGGCACTGCCCAGATGTGCTGATCTTTATATAAAATGCCTAGGGTGCATGTTAGGATAGGTTCCAGACCTGGGAGAAGGGGGGACCCTAGGGCAGAGCAGTAAGCTAAGTTATGCTTGCCTCTCTAACAGCCAGAAGCGCCATAAGGCCAGGAGCATATGGTTTCAGATGCTATCTCTAGGTGTCTGCTGCCCTCTACCTTGTAACCCACCCTGGCCCTGCTCCAGTTCCTCTTGCAGAAGGCTCGTAGTGCTTAGGATTGCCTGCCCCCATTTTACTATTGACCACAGCATTAGAAGTTTGATTATATACCCAGAGAGACCTCTGAATCACATTTATACAATAGGACCAGAGGAGACACAGGGCTGGGGTGGGGAGCTGACAGTTGTAAGAAGTGTGCAGACAAAAGCGGTAGGTCAAAATGAACCCAGAAAGTCCCAGGGTCTGCGGGGTACCACTGTCATCTTACCATATCCCCATTCTGACACAGCTCTTTCCAGGGCACGTTTCCCTCAGTACGCATTACTGAGGTACTTAAACACATCAAAACAGAATCATCCTTTCTTGCTGTAGCTGAAGGAAAACTAGAATATTCTAGTTCCTTAATATTACAAAACCCAGGAGTTAAGAACATGTACTGTGCGCGCTCGCTCGCGCTCTCTCTCTCTCTCTCTTTCTTTAAATTTTCAGACAGGGTTTCTCTGTGTAGCTCTGGGTGTCCTGGAACTTGTTTTGTAGACCAGGCTGGCCTCAAACTTGAGATCCGCCTGCCTCTGCCTCCCGAGTGCTGGGATTAAAGGCGTGCGCCCCTGCTCCCCGTAAGTACTGCTCTTAGAAGAACTGGTGTTTGACCTCTGGTGGCTTAACCACCTGTACCTCTGGCTTCTGGGTATCTCTCCTGTGGGTACTGTACTCGTGTGCACAAAACATACACAGACACACAAATATACATAATTGGTAATAATAAAAACTCTTGGACTAGAGAGATGTCTCAGTGGTTAAAAGCACTGACTGCTCTTCCGGAGGTCCTGAGTTCAATTCCTAGCAACCACATGGTGGCTCACAACCATCTGTAATGAGATCTGGTTCCCTCTTCTGGCCTGCAGGGACACATGCAGGCACAATACTGTATACATGATAAATAAATAAATCTTAAAAAAAAAAAAAAAAAAAAAAAAAAAAACAAAAAAAAACCTCTTAAAAACATTACTATGCCCAAAGATCAGATTTTTCCAGTAAACTTGTCGTTTTTTTTTTTAATTTATTTTAACTTTATTTTATGAACATTGATGTAAAGGTGTCAGATCTCCTGGAACTGGACTTACAGACAGTTGTGAGCTGCCATGTGGGTGCTGGGAATTGAACCCTGGTCCTCTGGAAGAGCAGCCAGTGCTCTTAACCGCTGAGCCATCTCTCCAGCCCCAACTTGTCGTTTTTAAAGGGGTTTCTCCAGCCAGGACCATTATGTCTACTAAGCGTTCCTGCTTGACTGTTCAGCTCCTGTGGGCTGGATGATGTTTACATATTTGGTACACGTACACACACACACACACACACACACACACACTTCTTTGTTTTTTTGTTTTGTTTCCCACTTTTTCATTTATTTATTTTTCTATTATCAGCTTGGTACAGTATAAATTCTTATCCTAATTGTGAAATGTTTTATTGCGGCTTGCCCAGTAATTGAGTAAAACCAAAACTTATTATAAGCCACAGTCTACACGCTTCTTTGTTAAAGCAACATATATAAAACAAATATAACATTATTTATAAGTAACCTATACATTATGGGTGATGATTTTGTTTTGTTTGAGGAAATAGCTTCTATAATTCATGAAACCCACCAGCGTGGAATTGAAATACCTTTACATGTGTTTGCTAAAACTATATAGTTGGGGTGGGGTGGGGCGGAGAAATGGCTCAGCGGTTAAGAGTGCCAGACTGCCCTTGCAGAGCACCTGAGTCCAGTTCCCAACACTTACATCAGGTGCCTCCGGGTCACAGCCACCTGTAACTCCAGCTCCAGGGTAATCTGTCTCTTCTGGCCTCCACAGGCACCTAAACACGTGCACATACCCACCCACAGGCACATAGACAATGTGTATGTGTATGACTGCCAGGTAGGAGGTATCTGACCACTGGCAGATCCGTGAGTTTGTTGGCCTTGCTGGGCCATGGTTTGAAGCTGCCTCTGTCCCCTTTGGTCAGTGTATTACTCTTCCCTCTGTACCAACTGACACTCTGGGCCCCCAACCCCAGGGCTCCCAATAACGCAGTAAGGAACCACAGTGTCAGGGACTGGTTACCAGGGTTCCGCCCCTTGTCAAGTTTCTAATACAGTGTCTTTCATGTTAGGCTTCTTGGTCTTAAATTGGAAAGCTGTCTTGGCTCCTCGGATGCTGTCTTCTTGCTTAGTCTTTGTCCTTCTGGCTGGTAGCCAAACAGTTGTGGCCGTCGTTATAAAAAGAATGGAGGGTTTCCTTGAAGTGGCTTTCTCACAGAGGCTCTGGGGTTCCCACCATGGGCATAGCAGCCACAGCACTGTGTCCTGCAGTAACCCCAGAGGAGTCAGCACAGCTCCTCAGAGAGACACAGGTTAGCTTTACTATGTTTGCGCCTGTTGTGGTTGAAGCCCCTGCATGCCAGAGACTTCCCCTGTGCACAGCCATCCATACGTTACTCACGGAGGCTGCTGGCCTCTCACCAGTGTGGCACATCCCAAGAGGACCCGAGACCTCAAACCGCATACACTTAAGCAGGAAGACGCCAATGGTATAGGCACAGGAAGGCCAAGGTCCTATCCTAAGGGTTGTTCAAGACTGGCCCAATTCTGTTGTCACAGTGATCCCTGATCCTGTCCCTGGGACCCTGGGTAAGAACTATTATCTGTCTCCTCAGGCATCCTACATCAGTCAGGAAGCTGCTGTCCAGTCATGGAGGGAGAGGAGAAGCCAGCTCAAGAGGTAAGGGAAAGCTGGGGGATGGTGGAACATCCTCCTAAACAACCCTCGTCCCAACCCAAAACACCTTCTGCTGTTGCACACAGCAGAGTGAGGGTCCCTTGTGGTTACCCTGGTCCCTTGAGCTGCTTCCTTCCCTACAGAGACCTAACTTGATAACTAGGGTTTTTAGAGTCCAGCAAGAACTTCCATGGGGAAGGCCTGAGGCAAATGGCCCCTCTTGGGCTTGCTAAGGAGGTACAACAGGTCTGGAGTGTGCCTGACCTGTGGGGTGGGGCCCAAGTATTTGGACACTTACCTGAACTCCCTCTGCAGGCTGATATGGAACCCGTGGTGACATCAGGGGCCTCGGAAGCAGTGCCAAGGGTGCTTTCTGGAGACCCTCAAAACATCTGTATGTTTCCCTTCGGGACTTGGTATAGACACAATGCTGGGCCCCAGGGAGGGGGTGGGGACATCAGTGGCCTGCCCAGTTCGGGAGGGAGTAAAGGCAGCGGGAACCCCGCACCACGCTCAGGTGCCTTGTAATATCCTGGAACTGGCTGCCAACCTGTGCTTGCCCAGAGCCTCTGCTTCCCCTAAGTCCAGCCATGCGCATGACTGAGACTCTTCCAGCACACCTGGTCACCCCTCCCCCCACCACAGCACCCTCCTATGACAGTTTGGGTCTAGTTGATGGGGGTGAGAGAACTCCTGCCCGGGCCCTCAGATAGTGCTCTGCTCACAGATGTGGTCAGGCGGCTTGCCCGGTCATCTGGGTCCGCCAGCTGTGTGAAGTGCTCTGCCTGCCAGAGATCACGTGTCCAGTGGGAGTCAGTTCTCACTGAGGGCCTGGAGAGGGTTTGGAACCAGTGCGTGGGCATTTGTGCCCTGGCGTCAGGCCCCAGCCCACCATGGCTTCTGCTGGTGTTGCAGCTGATGTGGACGCCTTCAACTTGCTCCTGGAGATGAAGCTGAAGAGACGGCGTGAGCGGCCCAACCTTCCACGCACTGTGACCCAGCTGGTGGCCGAGGATGGGAGCAAGGTGTATGTGGTGGGCACTGCTCACTTCAGTGATGACAGCAAGCGGGATGTAGTGAAGGTGAGCACTATGCGTGTGTCCGACTGTCCTCCAGGGACACAGTCCAGGGCAACCAGGCAAGAGCTGTGCAGCAGGTATTTCTAACTCTGGAGCCCCTGGAGTGATAAGTAGTGGTTCCTACTCCACAACTCAAAGCCTTAGGCTTCTTCATTTGGACAAGGAAAGCTGTCTCATGGCTTCCTGTGGTTGCTTTTTCTTTAGAATTTGTCACCGAAGCCACACAGGCTGTTAGCACTGGCTGCCCCCTGGTGTGGGCTCCTTGTCCAGTGTGGAAGTGCCAGTAGAGTTCTGTTGGAGTGTGGCCCTTGCTTTACAGACTATCCGGGAGGTGCAGCCCGATGTGGTAGTTGTGGAACTCTGTCAGTACCGTGTGTCCATGCTGAAGATGGACGAGAGAACACTGCTACGAGAGGCCAAGGAGGTCAGCCTGGAGAAGCTCCAACAGGCTGTCAGGCAGGTGCGCATAGGAGCCGCCCCATGGGCTCTGGGTGCCCAAGGCTACATAGGGACCCGAAGCTACTGCCCTTCTCTGTAGAGCCCAGAGTCTCCTTTGAGCTGATGGCAGGCAGGCTCCTCCCTGGGCTGGCCTTCTGGTCATCGCAATAGTACCCTGGTCGCGAGCCCACTCTCACCCACGAGAGGATAGAGGCTGGAAGAAGAGATGGATAAGGATCCTCCACAAGGCAGGAACAGGGCAGAGCTGAAGCCTGTTTTGCTAAGCGGCAGTGGTGGGTCTGAGCATTGTCTGTGTGGCCCTTGTCTTCCACATCGCCCCAGCCCTGCAGGGCTAGGAGAAGCAACGCTTGGGGCACATCCTTGCGATCTGCTTTTCCGAGGGCACAGGCATGTCTTGCCCCAGCTGCAGGGTATGCCTCCTCTTATTTGAAGGGAACGAGTGTTAGAGTCTCGTGTAACTGTCCCAGACATGCTGAGCACTTTTCACCCAGGAATCTCCCAGATGAGGGGTGTCACCATAGACCTTTACTGGATACCCTGTAAAAAGAAATCACCATTCAATCAGGTGTGGTTTTAATACCAGTCATGTGTCATCCCTGTCCCCAACCCCCATGCACTCTCCTTAAAACAGAGGGTCCATACTCCACGGGAAGAAGAGCCAGATAACTGGCTGGGCCCATCAGTGAGGGCCTGGGCAAGGGTCAACAAAGTGGAGAGGCTGGCACCTGCTGCCCCTCGTCCCTCAAGGAGCCTCAGATGGCACAAGTCTCCCCAGCAACAGTGTGTGATAACATGCACAGGTGCTGCCCGCCAGGAGGCCACTGTCCTGGTGTCCAGTTTTTATTGTGGGTTGGCCTTGTGAGCACAGCTCTAGTTCCTCCGGCAGTAAGCTGATACTACCTGACCCATGAGCCCCACAAGCTGAGCATGGTGACACACAGCTTTAATCCCAGCATTTGGGAGGCAGTGGCAGGTGGATTTCTATGTGTTCAAGGCTAGCCTGGTCTACAAAGCAAGTTTCCAAGCCAGCCAGGGCTACATTTTAAAAAACAGACAATAAAATAAATCTCATGGTCAGCCTAGACTTTGCAGTCTGTCCCCCAAGTCAGGTAAAAAAGGATACTCCTATTGGATAAATTATCACCAGGTCTCCAAGTGCACTTTCCTGAATCAAGGGCCAGACCTTTCTGGGAAGGTAGAGTAGACTGTCCATGCAGCAGCTCATGAGTGGTCCTTCCTAAGAAGTGCCAGCCATGCAGGGTGGAATCTCAGCAGACTGACCCATACCTTAGGGCCTGGCCAGACCAGAGGCAGCCAGTGGCCACTGTGGATGCTAGGCATTCATGTTGCCCTCCGCAGATGGATGTGGCAAGTACTGAGGCTCCCTGTTAGGTGCTCCAGCCTGTCTGCTCAGGATCACCTGTGCCTGCCTCCGACACCTGGCCAGGTGGTCCCTGTCAGTAGCTCCTTCTCAACGTCACTGACCATCCTATAAAGAGAACTTTTCAGAGGGAACACATTTGAATGAGTCTTGAAGCCAAGCTGACCTGCTGTTGTCTGACCCTCCTCATGTCCCAGGATGGCCTGCCCCTGCCACTGGAAGGGGCCTGAGACCAGTCATGGGCTGGGGCCTAGCTCAAGGGCACCCTGGGGTCTTCATACTGCTTTGCCTTACTCACTCTGTGCAGTATAGCTGACATCGTTCCTCTTCCTGCAGAATGGGCTCATGTCTGGACTCATGCAGATGTTGCTGCTAAAGGTGTCTGCCCACATCACTGAGCAGCTGGGCATGGCCCCTGGTGGCGAGTTCAGGGAAGCCTTCAAGGAGGTGGGTGCTAGGCCTAGGGGATTTGTGGATGCCTTAGTGGGGGCTGGTGGCAGCTGTCCTTGGTGTCACAAGTCCTAACATCCAGCCTCTACCTCAGGCTAGCAAGGTACCGTTCTGCAAATTCCACCTGGGTGACCGGCCCATCCCCGTCACCTTTAAGAGGGCCATTGCTGCACTCTCCTTCTGGCAGAAGGTCAAGCTGGCCTGGGGCCTGTGCTTCCTGTCAGACCCAATCAGGTAGGACAGCCTCCCTGGCCTATTCATGGCACATTCCACACCTGCGATGGTCCCTGTCCTGAGTCAGCAACACAAGACTTCCGATGTCTCCATCCCCACAGTATGCCAGCAAATCCCTGTTTATCCCTCTGAGCTAGCAATATGCCCTCTGTCCTCAGCAAAGATGATGTGGAGCGCTGCAAGCAGAAGGACCTATTGGAGCAGATGATGGCAGAGATGATTGGGGAGTTTCCTGACTTGCACCGAACCATTGTTTCAGAGCGTGATGTCTATTTGACTTACATGCTGCGGCAGGCTGCAAGGCGCCTTGAGCTTCCCCGCGCCTCTGATGGTGATGGACAGGCCAGGGTGGGAACTCCCCAAAATACTAGTTCTGTGCCTGCCACTGACTTTCACCCTCCCCTGACAGCTGAGCCCAGGAAGTGCGTCCCATCTGTGGTTGTGGGTGTTGTTGGCATGGGTCATGTGCCTGGCATTGAGAAGAACTGGAGCACCGACCTCAACATCCAGGAGATCATGACGTGAGTGCCTTCCCCACCCCACCTGGAAGTCCCTGCAACTGCATGTGGTGGTGACCCATAGATGGGAAGACCTTGGGAGTACATGCTCCAGCCAGGCCTACCACACCTCTCCCTCCCACAGAGTTCCCCCTCCATCCATCTCGGGCAGAGTGTCCCGGGCGGCCGTGAAGGCTGCCTTCTTTGGCCTGCTGGGCTACAGTCTGTACTGGATGGGCCGTCGAACCATGAACCTGGTCCTATCACTGCCTGCTGCGCAGTTCTGCCTCCAGAGGGTGAGCGAGGCCCGGCCAGGCCGGTAGGAGGACCATGCAAACGAGAGACCACACCCAGGGGCTCTTCTCCTCTGCATCACATCTGGTGCTCCCGAGGAGCTGGCACCACCTGTCTGGAGATGTCCCTGGGTGCAGACACATCCAAGCCACCCCCTATGGGGGCCTAGGCCAGGCTTATCCTACCTTCCCCATGCCCAGCCCACCCAAATAAAGAATATTTAACTGTCTGAGCTCAGGCTTCCCAGCAGCCCCCCACACACACTGTAGGGGCCACCCATGGGCGTCAGGGCCGTCCACAGTGTCAGAACCCAGCAGCCTAATTCCAAAAGGGCCAGAAGCTGAGGGAAGGCACTGAGGTGCCCCACACCTAACCCCAGGGTGGGCCTGGCAAGCTGTTGCTCTTCCTACCTCACTGTGCCTTGTGCTCTGGCCGGCAGGAGCATCTGGCCCCGAGTGCATCTCACTGTGGGTTTGGGGCCGGCAAGTTTGGGGAGCTGGGTGTCCATACAGCTCTCTCCTGTAGGTGTGTAGGGCCTTTGGCTGGCCTAGACATGCATGTGACATTGCCAGCTGTGTCTACCTGCAAGAGAGTCTGTGGTTTGGTTTTTTGTTTTTTATTATCAAAAAGTTTTTTACTCAGGTAATTTTGACATCAAAGAAAAAACAAACTGAAGCAAATATCAGGAAATACAAGCCTTAAATCCAGCGAGGACAAAGAAGTCTTTTTATTTGTATTTGTGTGCCCCAAGTGGGCAGTGTATGTCAGAGAGTCAGCTGGGGGTCCAGGGTAGCCCCTGCTCGACTCTACTACAGCTCAGTGTGGCATTGGGCTGCCTCAAGTATCAGCCTGCTTCCCTGGCTGCCCTTGGTGCTGGGAGGGGCTTGACCTGATTCCTGTGCATTAGGTGGGATGCCCAAACTGGACAGTAGTGGACCCACTATGGGCCACAAACCTAAGGCCATGGTTGGCTTGTGCACACCAGCCATTCATGTGTACAGGCTGTGGCTCCTGACATACTGCACAGCCTGGCAAGACCAAGACCACTCTGAATATCTTTGTGTTGATTGCCAAATCAGGTGAAACACTGAGCTGGGCAGGGGATACAGGGCTGGTTGGGCTGTGTACTTCTGTCTCACACTCGTGGATTCATTCCCTAGAAAGAGAAATAAATTTTAATTTTGGAAGCTCCCGTTTTGTGCAGTGTATGAAAATGGGACTCAGGTGATGGGGACTGGCTTCTTCTTTTGTCATCTGCCCCCAGGTCTGCAGGATGCTAGAGGTACCCCTGCATCCCAGGGTACATACTATCCATCTCAGCAAAGTATACAGGCTGGCCCCTGGTACGCACTAGTATCTAGCAAGGTTATCTGTGTGCCAGCCAAGTGCATGCAGTCAGCACCTGTATATCCTCTGGTTCACACTTCAGTGCCTGACAGATGTGGGAGCGGGAGTATATTATTTCCAGGCCAGAGCAAAGCCAGTGAGGTCCGTGTTGGTGGCAGCAGCAAGAGCACAGATGCTCTGGCCAGGGCTGAGGTGCTATAGCCTGCAGTCACAGAAAAAAGAGGTATGCATACACATCATCCCACCTCCAATGCAGAAGGGAGGGGAAATTCACTAGTGTCATCACACAGCTCCAGGGGCAGAGCTAGGTTCACTGTAGCTTTAGAAGCCCACTGTGGCCCCAGGAAAAGTTCCAAATGTAAATTCTTAAGGTCTAGAACTGAAGGCAGAGGCTGAAATGAAGAGAGACACAGCCAGGAAGGGATGTGTGTATTTGTCCATGCTCAAAGTCTCCTATTGGAGACTAATAGGTTTCCTGAGCACTGGATGCTGTCTACCTCCGCCATCAAGACTCATATCCACCTAGACTGCAAGTGACAGACACAAAGTGGGGAGAAAAGGAAATGTGATCACTTCAGAGAGAAGTTCTATATATGGAACCCAGGTTCCAGGTAAGCTCAGAACCCTACCCTGACCCATTGTCCATCCTCTGCTTCAGCCTTGCCCTGGTACAATTGCTGATGCAAACTGTCTCTGTATTAAGTTTTAGGTGGCCAGCTCCCACCTGTCCCACAGATCCCAGGAACACTGACAAGATTTCTGGCCCTTCTCTGGTCAAAACATGAGAAAAATTGTCCTGATGGAAGGGCACTGCATATTCTACATTCTAAGAACATACTTGTACTTTACTGTAGAAAGGAGTCTGCATACACACATTGATAGTGTGTTCTGAGTTAAGCATAAAAGTTATCCAAACAGCTGACTCAGGAAGAACAACAGACTCGGGCCCTTGTTTGCAAACCCTCCCCCTGCTACAGAGACGGGGATGATGGAGAGAAAAGCACCAACTCCATAAATCTGAACCAAGATTGACAGACTGACCAGAGGGCTAGACTGAACTTTGGAATGACTTTCTGCCTTTGTTTACTTACCTACATAGTCTGCTGGCTAAAGATGAGGTGAAAGACACACCTTTAGGATGTTAAACTACTGTCTTAGATTGTTGGCTCTCTGAATAAAACAGCTCAAAGATTCAATTTCTGGTTTTATGTGTGTGATGGACAGAACCGGCCAAACCCAAAGCACCCAGTGGGACCCCGGCTAACGTTGGCTGTTGGCTTCCCATTAGTTGGGGGCGCCCCTGGTGGTCTTTTAGGGACCTCACTCAGTCACATGTCACCTGGGTGGGCGCTTCAGAACTCTGCTGACCCGGTGCATGGGTGCCAGAACTTAGCATCCCAGGCCCACTCTGACCTGCCACTTCTCGAAGCCCGGAAGTGGACGAACAAGAGAGAGAACCAATCAGAGCCAAGCTTCTGGGCGTGCCCCCACCAACCCTTAATTGGGTGGTGAAAAACTTCCGGTCGTGGCGAGCGAGCTTCCGGCGGCGCGGCGAATGGCCTCTCTCAGGGCCGCGTTCGGGGCTTCGCTCGCGGCTGCCCGAACCCGGCCGCAGTCCTTCGGCCTCGCGCTTCCGTCGCCCGCGCCCTGCTCCTCCTGGGCGGCTGCCATGGAGCCCACGCCGCGCTGGCTCGCGGGGCTGCGCTTCGACAACCGCGCCCTGCGCGCGCTGCCCGTCGAGACGCCGCCGCCCGGGCCGGAGGACGTCCTGTGCACCCCGCGGCCGGTGCCCGGAGCCTGCTTCAGCCGCGCACGGCCCGCCCCGCTGCGGCGGCCGTGCCTCGTGGCGCTGTCGATGCCCGCGCTGGCGCTGCTGGGGCTGGAGGCCCGCGAGGAGGCCGAGGTCGAGGCCGAAGCCGCGCTCTTCTTCAGTGGCAATGCGCTGCTGCCGGGCGCCGAGCCCGCCGCGCACTGCTACTGTGGCCACCAGTTCGGCCAGTTCGCTGGGCAGCTGGGCGACGGCGCCGCCATGTACCTGGGCGAGGTGTGCACTGCGGCCGGCGAGCGCTGGGAGCTGCAGCTCAAGGGGGCCGGCCCCACGCCCTTCTCCAGGTGCGGAACTCGGGGAGCTCTCAGGCTGCACCCCTCTGCGCGCTTGGGTGAAACGGGAAGGTGCTCAGTGGCGCCTTTCGCCCGGTTTGGGACAGACGTACGCCCAGAAAGGCTCCATGGAGTGGTTAGGACCTAGACGGTGAAGCGTCTTTGCAAAGGGTTTCGAGGAGGAAGGCTAAGAGGCGGGGCTGGGAGGTGCCCGGTGGCAAGACGGAGAACGGGAAGTTAGGGGCTGTGCTCCCTTTCTGGCTGACACTCCATAGAGAGTCTCCAGCTGCCTATTCTGTCAGGTGAAGCAGAAGGAACACACCTCCAATGGCCGTCCGTTGTGTTGTCAGAAACACACCGAGGACTTTGGAGCCAGTTCCAGGAATGATACTGTTTGCTGGACATCTTGTCCAGAGACCAGTTTTCAGAGGTGACGGCTTGGGCTGATGTCCAGGCTGTTTTCCCGTGCTACTTAAGCAGTCTGCTTTTCCAACTCGCCCAGACTCTAGCAGGCCTCTTTGTGCACCATCTAGGGACTGGGGGGCAGTCTCTTCTCATACCCACCTTCTCTGTGAGCATTCTCCCAAGCCTGTCAGTTCTAATCACCCCACCCCCACCCCGGACACACACACACACACACACACACACACGCACACACGCACACACACACATCAGGTATGTAGTTCTTGGATTCCTGTGGGGAGTACATGAGTGGTCCGAGACCGGGCTGTCCAAATCCAGACAGGCTAAAAACTCTTACCCAGGTCCTGCCACCCAGGTACTGACAGCACTTAGGGCTCTGTTCCTGCCTTTCACTACATGACTGATACAGATACTTGTTAAGTGACTAAGAGATAGTAAGTTGGGATTTTATGGTTTGACACTACATCGGCCTCTCTGCCACTAGCATGACAACCGTCCCCCACCAAGCTGCCTTCAACTCAGACAAGCTTCTCAGAATAGTGGGTTCTTGCTCATCTTCGCAGCCCCAGGTCTTTGATCTGTGCCCCGTGCTAAATTAATGGTCTCACCTGGCACTCAACTTCTCACCTGGAGCAACCTTCTCCTAGGTGTCCAACTCCTGGAAAGAAGGGCAGATGCCACATTCCAGAGCCCGCTCATTCTGTAAGCAGCCTTAAACTTTTTCATAAAGCCTGTTGTCAGGATAATTTGATGTTGGAAGGCTTTATTAGATCTTATCATGGTGCTGGGAATCAAGTCCAGAATCTCATATATTCTAGACTTCTACTGAGCAACATATCCAGCCGTGAAAGATGCTTCTCATACTTGTTTTTAGTTGGTATTTCCATACCTGAGGCCAGCTAAAATGTTTCCTTTAAGTCCTTGCTTAGGTCTCGTACTTGTGTGTCAGGGTCCCTGACCTCAGCACCTTGCCAACACTTGAGGCTGAGGTTGGAGGTGGTTGTAGTCAAGGTCTCTAGAGCCCTGAGATGAGTGAGTGGCCTCTTGCCCTGTCTCCTCCCTGCCTTGGTTGTAGGGGCTTCAAGACAAGCCCTTGTGGTAGGCTCCAGTCCTGTGCAAAGCAGCCTACCTTTCTGCCCAGGATTAGGTTTATTTACAGAGAAGCCAGAATTGCTACATGGTCACACAGCAAGGATGGGAGGGTGACAGTGCCAGGAGAGAGCTCACAGGACAGCTAGCTTGTTTCTAAGATCCCGTTTACTAGACTCCAGCTAGGTTAGGTTAGCGTGGACTAGGTTGTGCTTTTTTGTTTTGTTTTGTTTTTTTGAGACAGGGTCTCACTACATATCTGTGGCTGTCCTCAGACTTGCCACATAAACGTGCAGGCCTTGAACTCACAGAGATCCATCTACCTCTATCCTGCAAGTGCTGAGATTAAAGGCATGTGCCTCCACACCAGGCTTGATCTTAAACTTTTGATCCTCCTGTCTGTTCCACATACCGAGGACACAGGGCTGTACGCGGCATATTGGTGTGCTTGGTTCCAGGTAGGAGGCCTCTTGGTTAGGCACGCCTCACACAAGGAGGGGCTATGGATGTGGCCTGTCCAGGTAGCCACTGTGCTGGGCTTCTGATATTGTGCTTTGTTCTGCTAAAAACAAAATAGGCCCAGTGTGTGGGAAGAGTTCAAGGTGCACAGATGACCCATAGAAGGCAGTTTTCTTGCCCAGTCTTGTTCTTTATTTCCCTGTAGCCCCTAATGAGTCTGTCACATGTAGACATGTGGTCACGTAGTTTCGTTTCCTTTAGGGGTGTGGCATGTGCCACATGTCCACCAACTGCTTGTCCCAGCACTACCCACTATACTGCAGTCTTAACAGTTTCTGCCTGCACTTTGGGTTTGGAGCAGAGCATCTGTCCTTCCCTGAGACCCAGGTAACAGCTTACTAGTGAGCTTGTGCTTCTTCTGTATCTGCTCACTCAGGGTGTGGCTTAGTTAGCAATTTTGTGTTAGTTAGCATTGCTGTGAAGAGACACCATGACCACAGCAATTCTTATCAAGAAAACATTTAATTGGGGTGGCTCACTTACCATTTCAGAGGTTCAGAGGGAGCATGGCAGCATGCAGGCAGACATGGTGCTGGAGTTGAGAGTGCTATATCTTACAGGCAACAGGAAGTTGACTCAGAGTCACACTGAGAGAAGCTTGAGCAAGAGACCTCAAAGTCCACCCCTACAGTGACACACTTCCTCCAACAAAGCCACACCTCCTAATAGTGCAGCTCCCTTTGGGGGCCGTTTTCTTTCAAGCCACCAGAGGGTAGTTTTCCATTTTTCATTACTGCAGATTGTGCTGGGGTGTGTGTGTATGCACTAATTATTGTATTTTTTTGTAAACCACTCTTGAAGGCAAAACTGCAGATTTGAAGTATGTCTCTTCACCTAGCCTTAGTCATATGATCGCCACACCAAAGCTCTTGGGAAACGTGGCCCGGAATAACCTTTGCCTGACTGGCTTTCTGGCTTGTGTTTCATTTCAGACAGGCTGATGGTCGCAAAGTCCTGCGGTCAAGCATCCGGGAGTTCCTGTGCAGCGAAGCCATGTTTCACCTGGGGATCCCTACCACTAGGGCCGGGGCCTGCGTCACATCTGAGTCCACAGTGATTCGCGACGTGTTCTATGATGGTAATCCAAAATATGAAAAGTGCACGGTTGTGTTGCGTATAGCTCCCACTTTTATAAGGTAATGCTGGGGTCCACTAGGCCTGTCTACATGCACTTGCTCATAGGTCATAGAAGATCCATGCTTATGCAGCCAGAATGTTGAACCCAGCTCATGAACAAGCAATAGCATCTGGCTGTGGTCAGGATTTAGCCCCAGATGCCTCTCGATCAAGAACTATGTAGAATTTCCACAAGGAAATGGCCTCATTTCGTGTCCCCATCAGTGGGCTCCTGTAGATTTTTTTTAATCGTCCGCTGACTCATTAGCCTAGTCCTTTCTGGCACACTTCTCTGTCTGCACCTTAGCTTGGTGTCCAGCACTTCAGGGGCTCTGAGTAGGGAACTGTCAGGAGGTGGCTAGTGTTCTTAGGGCTCTTGGTCCTGTCATGCCCAGGCGAGTTAGTCGTCTAATACCACCCACCCCACACAAGGCCCACTGTTGGTCTCTGGCTTTTTCTGACCTCTGGGAGGATGGAAAGAGGCCAGCCATAATAACTGCTCCACTCCAGAGGCCCTTTGCCCTAACTTGGTTGACATTTGAGTAGAGGCCATCCTATGCCTTGTACAATGTTGATATCATTACTAGCCTCTGCCCACCAATTGCTAGTAGCAACACAGTTACAATTAAAAAGGGGGGGGGGGGGCTGGAGAGATGGCTCAGTGGTTAAGAGCACTGACTGCTCTTCCAGAGGTCCTGAGTTCAATTCCCAGCAACCACATGGTGGCTCACAACCACCTGCAATTAGATCTGGTGCCCTCTTCTGGCCTGCAAAGACACATGCAGGCAGAACACAGTATACATAATAAATAAAATAAATCTTTAAAAAAAAAAAAAGTCAGGCATGGTGGCACACACCTTTAATCCCAGCACTCAGGAGGCAGAGGCAGAGGCAGGCGGATCTCTGTGTTTGAGGCCAGCCTGGTCTACAGAGTTCCAGAACAGCCTGGTTACACAGAGAAACCCTGTCTCCAAACAAGTCTCCGAACGTGACTGATGTCCCCTGTGGGGACAGCCATGCGCTGAGACACCGCACTTGTACGTTCTCTCTGCTAGAGCCAACCACCCCTGCTGTCCACACAATGTGGGGTGCACACAAAACCCTGTGTGGAGTTGAGGTTGACAAAGTCGGCAGCCATGGTGGTTTCTGGGCATGATGGGCCTCCCAGGATCTGGGAACCAGAGGTTAATTGGCTGGCAATTGGCCAGACCGAGTCCCATCTGTCACTCAGATCTGGCCCTGCTCTGGCTGGGTGTTGCTGTGTCTCGTCAACATGCTCTTCCATTGCAGGGCTGCAGGGCCTTGGAGCCATGCTGGTATTTCTTTTTCTCCAAGGGATGGGGGTCCGTCTGACCATCTGAACACTGCGTCTTTCCTGCAGATTTGGCTCCTTTGAAATTTTTAAGCCCCCCGATGAGCACACAGGGCGAGCAGGCCCTAGCGTGGGACGGAACGATATCCGCGTGCAGATGCTCGACTATGTGATCAGTTCTTTCTACCCCGAAATCCAGGCTGCCCACACCTGCGACAGTGACCACACACAGAGGAATGCTGCCTTTTTCAGAGAGGTAGGTAGGCAGAGGGTTCCCCACTGGCCCTTCCCACTGGCCGTGGGTTGAGTTCCACTTGTTGCCAAATATGGTCACAGTGACCAGAGACCAAAGCTTTCTCTGGTATCCCTGTCTTTTCTGTTCCTTGCTCCTGCCCTCAGGTCTATCATCTCCATCAGCCTCATGAGCCAGGGCTTTTGTTATTTTGAGACATTTTTACTAAGAAGCATTGGCTAGCCTGGAACTTGCTATGTGTAGATCAGGCTGGCCTCAGACTCATAAAGACCCACTTGCCTCTGCCTCCTGAGTGTTGGGATTAATACACCAGAGCTTTTTGATGCTGTGGCATTAAGACTCCTGGTTCTGAGTACACCTACGAGAACCAGGAGGCCCAGCGAGGGAAGACACGTGGACAGAAGCACTGTTGAGTGCTGGATACCGACTGCATGGGTCGGTGTTCTCGACCCAGCACACCCACTTGGTATCTCAACCTGGGGAGAAGAGATGTGGACTCCCCCAGCCAGGGCCAGGCATAGTCCCGTTTCTGTGTGGCTTGGGCTAGAATACTACAAGTCATTGCGGCTGGTCAGCAGAATAATCCTCCAAGCATGAGTCCACGGGGCTTTGTCCCACACCAGGTCACTCCTATTTCCCACCTGTGGCACAGTTGCTGGGGATGTGGTGTGACAGAGCCACAGTGCACCAGGAGGAGCTATGAGGCTCAGCTTCATGCTCTCACACAGGAACAGGTGGGTGATCTGGTCAGCCTACACTGTCCCTTTAAGCGTCTGTCTTTATGTCATGAAACTGGAAGGCCAGTACTCGCTGGTTCCCAGGAGCTCTTGTGCTTCTTACACAAAAGGGCACTTGCTTGGGCGCTGTGGGCTCTGGTGCAGTCCTGCACTTGGGCGGTGTGGGCTCTGGTGCAGTTCTGCACTTGGGTGGGGGGGGGGGCCTCTGGTGCAGTCCTGCACTTGGGTGGGGGGGGGGGCTCTGGTGCAGTCCTGCACTTGGGCAGTGTGGGCTCTGGTTCAGTCCTGCACTTGGGCAGGGGGGGCTCTGGTGCAGTCCTGCACTTGGGTGGGTGGGTGGGGGCTCTGGTGCAGTCCTGCACTTGGGCGGTGTGGGCTCTGGTTCAGTCCTGCACTTGGGCGGTGTGGGCTCTGGTGCAGTCCTGCACTTGGGCGGTGTGGGCTCTGGTTCAGTCCTGCACTTGGGCAGGGGGGCCTCTGGTGCAGTCCTGCACTTGGGTGGTGTGGGCTCTGGTGCAGTCCTGCACTTGGGTGGGGGGGGGCCTCTGGTGCAGTCCTGCACTTGGGTGGGGGGGGCTCTGGTGTAGTCCTGCACTTGGGCCACTGTTCTCCAGGCCACACTGGAACCTTGTGTTCAGGGGCTGCCTCTGGTTGGGTGAGCAGTTGGTGACATGGCCATATAGCACCCGCTATGGAGATGGGATAGCACTGTCTAGGAAATAGCAACCTAGACTGGTCGCACTTGCCTAGGAAGCGCAAGGCCCTGGGTTCGGTCCTCAGCTCTGGGAAAAAAAAAAAAAAAAAAGAAAGAAAGAAAGAATAGGTGGCGGAAATGGAACTTAGGCCCGTATAAGCCAACTCACCTCAAACATACTTCTGAAACACCGAGTGGTAAGGGACTGCAGAGGGCCCTGGACTGAGAACCACTTAGAGAAGTCCACTGGCGTCCAGGAGATGCGCTGGGTGCTCTGGCATGCATAAGGGCACCACAGGGAGGGAGCAACCAGAGCCTGTCCCCTAGGTGACCCGGCGAACAGCACGGATGGTGGCCGAGTGGCAGTGTGTGGGCTTCTGCCATGGCGTGCTCAACACGGACAACATGAGCATCGTGGGGCTCACTATTGACTACGGCCCCTTCGGCTTCCTGGACAGGTACTGCCCCTAGGGTTGAAGGTGATGGGCCTCTTGCCTGTTGGTCACCTAGGAATTGTCCCTCACAGTGGAAGGGACAGACCCCAACAGCACAGGGGTCACGGGTATAAGAAAGGAGCAGGGAGGCCTGTGTGTTGCTCATGTGCCTTTTTTCAGTGTTTCATTCCCAGCAGTGTCTGGTCAGCCATTCCTACAAGCAGAATTCAAGGGTTTTGGAACTCATTATGTAATCCAGGCTGGCCTTGAACTTGTGGTCTTCCTGTCTTAGGCTTCTGAATGATAGGATTATAGGAGTGTGCCATCACACTTGGAACACTGGAGTGTTTTGAACAAAAAAGGATGACGTCTTAGCATGTTAGAACAAGTCCGTCCACTGCCAGGCTGTAAGTGGATCAAAGGAGTGGGGGTGCAGGGGAGGGGTGGAGCAGAGGCAGGTGGTAAGCAGGGAGGACTCTATCTGTCTGGTGGCCTTTGTCTTTCTGGGTCTCAAGGAGCTTCCTCCCTGGCCTTGAGGCCAAACTGCCTGTGTATAGGCAGAAGAAAGTACAGCCAGTCTCGAGGTGTCTGAGCCCACAGGGCCTGACAGGGCAAGAGTGGTATCACCATGGGCGTGGCCATCAGCCTTCCCCAGGAGCCTGCCCTGTCTCCTGATAGACTTCCCTGTGTGGCAGATACGACCCTGACCATGTTTGCAACGCCTCCGACAATGCTGGGCGCTACACATACAGCAAGCAGCCGCAGGTGTGCAAGTGGAACCTGCAGAAGCTGGCAGAAGCACTGGAGCCTGAGCTGCCCCTCGCGCTGGGGGAGGCCATCCTCGCCGAGGAGTTTGACAGCGAATTCCAAAGGCACTATCTGCAGAAGATGCGTAAGAAGCTGGGTCTTATTCGAGTGGAGCTGGAGGAAGATGGGACACTTGTGGCCAAGCTTCTGGAGACCATGCATCTGACTGGTGAGCCACAGAACCCTGGCACTGTGGGCAAATACTTCGTGTCTAGACGTATAGCTCACTGGCACTGAGGACATTCCCATTTCCCAAACTGAAATTGTCTCCTTTAAATATTCTCCATCCACCTCCTCCCAACACCACCATTCTGTTTTCTGTAAATTTGACCACTCTAGGAACCTCAGGATTTGTCTGTGGCTGGCTTATTTCACTACACAGAGGATCCCTAGGTTCTTCCATGTTGTAGCATGTGTCTGAATTTAACTCCATTTTTAATGCTGAATATCCAGTGTCTAATGGTAATGATCCCCTTGGGTTTTCTTGTGTGTGTGTGTGGGGAGGGGGGGGGTCAAGACAGTTTCTGTGTAGCCCTGGCTGTACTAGAACTTGCTCTGTATACCAGGCTGGCCTCGAACTCAGAGATCTGCCTGCCTCTGCCTCCCAAGTGCTGGATTAAAGGCGTGTGCCATCACCGACCGGCTGCCCCCTTGGGTTTTCTTAAAGGCTGTTGCATATAGTGCACTTAAAAAATGTATGCTGGGCGGTGGTGGCACACGCCTCTAATCCCAGCTCTCGGGAGGCAAAGCCAGATGGATCTCTGTGAGTTCGAGCCCATCCTGGTCTACAGAGTGAGATCCAGGACAGGCAACAAAACTACACAGAGAAACCCTGTCTCAAAAAAAAAGAAAAATTGGGGGGGTTGGGGATTTAGCTCAGTGGTAGAGCGCTTTCCTAACAAGTGCAAGGCCCTGGGTTCGGTCCTCAGCTCTGGGGGAAAGAAAAATGTATGCAGTTACTGTTTTGAATCCCGGCTTCCAGTTCTCATAGTCAGTGGGGTTACTGGGTCATTTTTAGTTCACCCCTGACTGTTCTGGACATAACACTGTCTTGAGCAGAGGTGACTAACATGGGCATGTTTGCCTGGTTCCTGGTCTCAGAACTGCAGCCTTTTATCTGGAGACACTAGCCCAGGCTGGTCTTGTACCAGCGCTTCTCCTGCGCCAGCCTCCTGAACGCCGGGGTCACATGCCCAGCTTGTCTTGCCTGTGTTAGTATGACCACCCCAGCCTCTTTATTTCTTATTATTTTGCAATAGGGTCTCTCCACATAGCTTTGGTTGTCTAGAACTCAGCATGCACTAGGCTGGGCTCTAACACAGACAACACAGAGATCTGCCTGCCACAGATATTAAAGGCATGTGCCACCACCTCAGCCTCTGTAGATCCTGTTTGCATGGGTTTTAGCTTTCATTTTCAACACACTTGACTCTAAAGCAGGCATTTTATAGACAGGCTGAATCACATCTTTCTCCTCCACTCTGTCTATTTGCCTCTCCATCGCAGGGATGGGTAATCCATTAGTTACAACAAATCCCTGACAAGTTTGTTTTCTGTATGTCTTACCTCTCTTTTGTCTCGTTTTCTCCATTACTCTGGGAGTGTTTTCATCTTTTTAAGACCAGGTCTCACTGTGCAGCCCTGGTTGGCCTGGAACTTGCTATGTAGACAGGCTAGCCTCAAACTCAGAGATCTGCCTGCCTCTGTCCCTGGAGTGCTAAAATGTGCCACCACAGTGCCCGGCCTTTTTTAAAATTACTTTTGTGTATGAAGGGGAGTGTGCCTATGGCCCCACAAGCATGGAGGTCGTTGGCAGGAGTCAGTTCTCGTCTACCATGTTGATCCCGGGTAGTGAGCACAGGTCGTCAGGCACAGTGACAAGTGCCTCTGTCCACTGAGCCGCCTTATTTTTTGAAACTGGGTCTTGAGCTGGGGAGATGGCTCAGTGGGTAAGTGTTTGTTCTGCAAGAATGAGAACCCAAGCTCTAGTCCCTAGCACCCACATAAAAAGGCAGTAACCTCAACATTACAGGGGGTGGGGTGCTTCCAGGCTGAGAGCAGTAGAGGAAGCCAGCAGAGATCTTGCTCTGGCCTTCATGTGCATGCATCAGAGACACACAGAGACTGGGAAGGCTGGTGAGGTGGCTCATGAGGTAAAGCTTGCTCTACAAAGCCTGAAGACCTGTGTTTTACTCCCAGAACCCTATGAATACGGGGGGAGAACTGCTGCTCCACAAAGCTGTCCTCCGACGTCCACACATGGACCACAGCATGTGAGCACAAGACAAACTGAGTTTTGCTATATAGCCTAAGCTGGCCTGGAACTTGACAGCCTCCCACATACTGCTACACCTGACTTCTCATTTTATAAATTGGTTTCCCAAGACAGGTTTCTCTGTGTAGCCCAGGCTGTCCTGGAGCGTGCAGAGATCTGTCTGCATCCTGAGTGCTGGGATTAAAGGCTTGTGCCACCACCGCTTGGCCTCATCTTATATTTTTAAGAAATCACTGCGTTCGCGTGTGTACTACAGTGTACATAGCAGAGGTAAAAGTACAACTTGCAGGAGTCAGTTATCTTCCATGATTTGGGTCTTGGGGATCAAACTTGTCCAGTGCACACGGCAGCAAGCCCCGTTATCCACTGAGCAAGCTTACAGCCCTCTTTTTGCACTTTCATATGTTGCTTAGGAGTTGCATGGTTCCAAGTGACTCTGATTGCCAGGTCAGGCTGACAGCTCCGCTGTCCCGGGTGTGTCGAGGTGCCCCAGGGAGTCCCCAGGCAGGCACTGTGACTGGGGGTCCCAGGCTAGCCTTGTTTTCTGTCAGTGTCAATCCATTTTTCAGGTGACATCACCTACAAAGGACTTGTAACAGATGTCTGGTGGCTATGGAAATGGGAGCCAGCATCTGCCTCCCAGCACCTGAGCAGCTCATTTTTCAGGTGCTGACTTCACAAATACCTTCTATATGCTGAGCTCCTTCCCAGCTGAACCATCAGACTCAACAGAGTTCCTAACCAGGCTGACCTCCCAGTGTGCCTCTCTGGAAGAGCTGAAGCTTGCCTTCCGACCCCAGATGGATCCCCGGTGAGCGTATACCCTTGGAATTTGTTTTCAGCAGGGAAGTTGGAGACTGCCTGTGAGAGTCCTTCACAGGTACACCTGAGGCCCTGGCAGCTGCCCCATTCCTAGGCATGAATGTAGTAAGGTCACATTTCAGTAGCATTGGGGACCAGGGCACTAACATGAAGAAAGCAGGGCACAGGTGGACTGGGATGGAGCTGCCAAGCAGACTGTGTCTTCCCACAGCATCTGCCATACGGTGTGCACACTGTGTCCAGAGGAGATGTGGGAAATGGTGGTGGTTTACAGGCTTTCAAGTAACAACCTAGGGGCTAGTCATGCAGAAGGAATTTAGTGGAGAATGGAGCAGTAACCATTCAGAGGAAATGGCACTTGAGATTTGGTAGAAACACACCTGGGTCATGATGGTCCCTGACCTCCTCAGCTAACTGCAACGTCCGGGTCCAGAGCAATTTGGAAGTTGCCCCAGCACCTGAGTCATGTGGCTATCTGCAAAGCAGCCGACCTCAGAGCAAGACAAAATCTGTTCACTGCCCCTAGCTGAGGTACTTCCTGTACCCCGTCCCTGCAGGCAGCTCTCTATGATGCTGATGCTTGCACAGTCGAACCCACAGCTCTTTGCACTCATCGGCACTCAAGCAAATGTCACAAAGGAGCTAGAGCGTGTGGAACACCAGTCCCGGCTGGAACAGCTGAGCCCCGCTGAACTGCAGAGCAAGAACACAGACCACTGGAAAACTTGGCTACAGGAGTACAGGTAGGCAGCTTCCAGGGTCACCTGTGCTGGCTCCTTGGCACAATGGCACACAGGGGTGGCTGCAGATGGCCCTGAATTGGGGCTGGAGCAAGCTGGTCTGGTTGGAAAAAGCCAGCTAGGGATATGATTCCAGAGCCCGTCTGGACAAGGAGAAGGAGGGTGTCGGAGACACTGCTGCCTGGCAGGCAGACCGTGTACGCATCATGCATGCCAACAACCCCAAGTACATCCTAAGGAACTATATTGCACAGAATGCCATTGAAGCTGCTGAAAACGGAGACTTTTCCGAGGTAAGCACACACCTGTGCCTGTTATGTCCCGGGAGGAAGAGCGGTCATTAAGTATGCCCCACTCCCAATTCCTCTCACCTGTTCTCTAGGTGCGCCGTGTCCTGAAGCTGCTAGAGTCTCCTTACTACAGCGAAGAGGTGGCCACTGAGGCCACAGGCCCTGAAGCAGCGGCAAGGACCACTGATGAGCAGTGTTCCTACAGCAGCAGGCCACCCCTCTGGGCGGCAGAACTCTGTGTAACATGATCCTCATAAAGGCCTCGGTGTCCTCCACATGTCTGGAGTCTCCCGAGGCTTCCCCAGTGCTGCTGAGTTGCTGAGACCACTGGGATCCCTACCCTCACGGTCTCTCCATGATGGCAGAGATCTCCAGTCAAAACCTGACCCGTCTCTGTCTGAGACCACCTTAGCAGCACTGCCCTGGCCTAGCACTCAACATGCCCCCAGCACATGGTGCTTCACGCCAATAGAGGAACTCAGTCTCATGCTTATAAGCGATGCAAACAGGGCTGAATAAGCCTTGTAGCCTGTCTGCATCTTGCCCCAAAGGACTGGGCCTGACATTTGTTCAATCTCCCAGGCCTCTAAATAAAGCAGCTTTTCCAGGTCTGTCTGGATGCTCACTGCTGTAGCCAGGTCAAACGGGATGCAGCACCACGGTCCTGTCTGTCCTCAGGAGTCCTGGTAGTAGTTGTTGAAGTTGATTCGAAGCAGGAAGTCCTCAAGGTGGGGCTGGTAGCCACGGTTCACAAGCTTGGTCACTACTGGAAAGGCATCCAACTCTCAGGCTCCTGCCCACCCTGTGCCTTGCCACCCCAGCAGCCCAGCCCGGGCGGCAGCCCAGCCCAGCAAGAGGGCTCACCTTTGAAGAGGAAGTGGGAGTAGTACTTGAAGGTGCTATAGGACTGCTGCATGAGCGGGAAGTTGGGGTGCTCGGCACCTCGGGGGCCAGTAGCCGGGCCCCAGCTCTGGGAGATGAGCTGGCTACGGAACTTGAGCACCAGGCTGAAGATGCTATGGATGATGTTCATGACTGGTGCCGCCTTCTCGGTCAGCAGGCCCCTAGTGGAGGGTAGAGCTGCTGGTGATCTGCCCAGCCTGACCGGGGCACACCCAAGTCCAGGTGCCTGTCTCACCTGAAAACAGCCCTGTGCAGGTACTCGGCATGGGCCCGCTGGATCTCCTCCAGGTCACCTACTACAGCTAGCCGGGCCCTGAATTCGCACCAGCTGACATGCAGGATCTGGTTGGCAATGTAGCCCTGGATGACCTTCACGAAATGCTGCATCTCGTGCTTAAACAGCTGCAGCTGGCGGAACTGCACTGAACCAGCTGTGTGGCTCACGAGGGCTGTTGGAGAACAAACAGGGTGAGCATCAGCCTGAAGCCACACGTGGGATGGACTTAGGCCAGGCCTCACCTGTGCGCTTGAAGTGGAAGCAGATGTCTTTGAGTGTCCACATCATGAGCTTCAGCTGCAACAGGAAGGAGAAGATGCCACTGTACTTGTTCAGGCAGCTCTCGGTGATAACGATGTTGAGGGGCCAGTCAACCTGTTCAGGAAGCCCCACTTAGCACCGGCCGCTGCAGGACACACCTCCCCACACACTTGTGGCAGGACACTGCTGACCTTGTACCTGAGCTCCAGACAGCTCAGCACATCCGGCGCATTCGGGGCAAACACCTCAGGCAGGTACTTGAGGGCAAAGGACAGGTTGGCAGCATGTGGAGTGTCCCCATGGAGGCTATACTGCAGTGCCTTGCTCAGGATGCTGTTAAGGACCAGTGGGTTGAGCAGCTCCCCAGGCGTCTGTCCAGCCCCGAGCTGAGGAAGTGGAGAGACAATGTTTCAAGGAGTCCCGGGTTTGTGCCCTGTCCCTCCCCACTGGCCGAAGTGGCACTGTCACGTTGCTAGGGAATATGGCAGCTGTGTGGGTGGGCCTGAGGCCAGCAGCCACCCACACCAGCTCTCCAGGCCAGCCTGATCCCAACTCCGCGTCTTAGGGACCTTCTCAAAGAGCAGGTCACTAAGGGACTGCGCGAACTCTCCATCTTCCATCAGCAGGAAATGGCGCAGTGCTTCAAAATGTGTCTCCAGGTGCAGCTCCACAAAGAAATAGTCGACCGCAGCTTTGTTCACCAGGCTGACACTGGGGGGAAGCTGGAGGTTAGGGTGGCGGCAGGAAAGGGCGGGTGGCGGGCAGGTGGCGGCAGGTGGCAGGTGGCGGGCGGCACTCACTGGGCAGCCAGAGGTGCCGTAAGCGAGCGCTTCATAAGCACAGGCAGCGTGAGCAGCTCACTTAGCTGCACTGCAGTCTCATCCACCGCTGACTGAACTTGGGGGTCCACGGGGAAAGCAAAGGCCTGGGGGAGCATGTGATGGACCAGGTGAGCCACAGGAGGCTCTGCTGTGGGGAACAAAACAGACTCGCTGAAACTTGGGGATACACTGGCCTAGAGCACACCCAGCCCCCACCTGCCCTTGCAGCTGGCCCACTCACACATGGATTCGTAGCTGTCTGGGTACTGCTCCAGGTGGTAGAGCTTTGTGAGGTCTGCCAAATAGGCTTGCTCCTTGCCCCAGCGTCTGGCCTCAGCCTCTGTGTCCGAGACCTCCTCACTAGGGCCTTGGGCTGTATCTTCCTAAAAAGAGACCAACCTCAAAGAACTGCATCCCCACCCAGTGTACTATGCCCTGCCCCCCCACTTTGCTTGTGCTGAAAATGGGCGAATGTCCCATGTGGCAACATTCCCTACATGCTTCCCTGACCTGTGAGCTTGGAGGCCATGGAGAGAGGTCTTCTGCATCCCTACTCCTCCCTGGACCTAAGAAGACACAAAGTGGGTAGGAGGGCCATCAGTGCCCAGCACCTGCTGAGGAGACATAGTGAGGTTGGTCCAGAGAACTCCTCCAGAACCCCCACAGCAGCAAGGCAATCCTGGCTGACAAAAAGGATCACAGAAGACATCATGACACTGCCTCTTGTGTGTCATGGTCCCATCCTGACCAGCACTGCCCGCTCTCACCTGTCTCTTCAGGGATGCCATTTCCCAGCATGCTAGGCTCAGCCACAACAGGGGGCTTGGTCTGTAGGCTACATTCTTCTGTGCTGCCAAGGCTAGAACAGATGGTAGGCTTCGTTTCTCCAGGTAGTTGTGGCCCACTTTCCTGAACAAGGCTCTGTGCTTCCACATGAAGGCCTGATGGGGACACACAGGCAGGAGGGCACTGATGGGGCCTGAGTGGATCAGGCTCAGCTTCTGGCAAGGGCTCCTCCAGAATCAAGGGAGGCTGAGTACATCCATGTGGTTGAAGAGCCTCTTCTGACACACTGTCCCCAATCCTGATGCTGGCATCTGACACATGTCCATGGACATTCCACCGTGGCCGAGGAGTCGTCACATCTGACACATTCTCCCCAATCCTGATGCTTGCCTCTGACACATGTCCGTGGACATTCCACCGTGGCCGAGAAGGAGTCACATCTGACACATTCTCCCCAATCCTGATGCTGGCATCTGACACGTGTCCATGAATGTTCCACCGTGGCCGGGAAGGAGCCACATCTGACACATTTTCCCCAATCCTGATGCTTGCCTCTGACACATGTCCGTGGACATTCCACCGTGGCCGGGAAGGAGCCACATCTGACACATTCTCCCCAACCTTGATGCTGGCATCTGACACGTGTCCATGAATGTTCCACCGTGGCCGGGAAGGAGTCACATCTGACACATTCTCCCCAACCTTGATGCTGGCATCTGACACGTGTCCATGAATGTTCCACCGTGGCCGAGAAGGAGCCACATCTGACACATTCTCCCCAACCTTGATGCTGGCATCTGACACATGACCATGAATGTTCCACCGTGGCCGGGAAGGAGTCACATCTGACACATTCTCCCCAACCTTGATGCTGGCATCTGACACATGACCATGAATGTTCCACCGTGGCCGGGAAGGAGTCACATCTGACACATTCTCCCCAACCTTGATGCTGGCATCTGATACGTGTCCACGGACATTCCACCGTGGCCTAGAAGGAGCCACTTCTGACACATTCTCCCCAGCTCCAGTGCTGGCATCTGACAGATGTCCATGGATGTTCCACTGTGGCTGAGGAAGAGCCACGTCTGACATATAGTCCCCCTGCTTGGTGCTGGCATCTGACACGCATCTGGAAATGCTAAGTGGCTGGCAAGGAGCCATTCCAGAAGCAAGGCTCTCTGCAGGGACAGCAGTCCCTGATATGTGTTCAAGAAGCTGCCCCACAGGCTGGAAGGTCCCCTCCTCAGAAGTGACATGCTTGAGTGGATGTGGGCAAGGCAAAGTCTCTTGCATGTCATGGACACATGCATCCAGTTTTGTGGGCATGTCCCCCAATAGATGTTGCTTTTCACTGTCCAAACTCTTTTGGACATCCTGCAAGGGTCCTGGTGAAGAGGAGGTGGCCATAGCTGGCCTCAGGATGGTATTGAAATCATACTCTGACTGGGTAGGCTGGGAGCCAGCTGCTGTGAGTGCTGGCCCAGGAGTTACAGGGGACAGGTCTGAACAGATGGTCTGCAGTGCCATCTCTAAGAAGGGAGCTCCAGTGTTATCCACAGGCTGTTCAGCCCCAGGGCCCGTGGGCAGAAAGTCTGTGATGCTGAGACCAGGAGAGAATGGCCCAGCTCCCTCTGCCTGCCCAGCACCAGGGTCATCAGCTCCCTCTGCTGCAGACTGGAGGGCTGATGGTGTTGATGCACTTGGTGGACTTGGATGATCCCAATGCAGTTCTGCAGACCCCAGATCACAGCTATGGCCTTCATCTGCATGCTGAGGATCTGGAGATGGGACCTGAAACACAGCACATACTGAATCCCTCCAGCCATTTAACCCTGTGTCCCCAAGGTGAGCTCAGCAACAGTGACCGACACCTACTAAGTTCTGAGGGACACGGGACAACCAAGCCAGAGCATCTAACTCAGAGTCCCAGCAGGGCTCCCAAGATCCTGTAGAGCCTATTACCTGAGAGCAGGTGCTTGGGACCACGCTCAGCGGCTCCTGGGGCGGGTGAGCCTCCATGTCTCTCAGCATCTCCTGAAATTCAAGCCAACAGGAAGACACAGCAGCTCTGTAGTGACCAAAAGCTGGCACACACCACAGCCTTCACACAGTACCCCTCACCCACCACAGATGCCACTGGCCCTGCTGCCTACTCGCTGTCCGGTTTGGCTGGAAGCCTGAGCCGCAGCAAGTGCCATCTGCACCCTTACACAGGATGGCATGAGTGCACGGCTGTGTGCAGGAGCAGCTGCCCGCTGCCATACCTGAATGCACTTCTGGTCCTCCAGGAGGAAACGGAGGCGTGCGCTCTCTAGCCGGTGCCTCTGGATTCTCCACAGGGCCTTCTGCTCTCGGCGAGCTGCCTCTGCAGACAACTTGCTATAATGGTCAACCAGTGCCTGCCTGAAGCCACATGCAGAGGGGACGTGGTCACTACAACCACTCTGCACCATCTGGGGGCAGATACAGGCTAAGACAGTTCTCCAAGGAGGCTCCCTCCCCAGACTCCTGCTCTCCATCTTCCCCACCACAGAGTGGTCTCCCAGGGATGGCCTTGCTGCCCACCACACTGAAAGGCTCCAATGGACAGATGGCCCCTTTGGCAACTGCTGTTGGACAAATGACCAGAGGAAAAATGGAAAAGTGTACATGGCCAGAGACGAGAGAACAAGCAGGTGGCTGAGGACCAGCCCGGTGGAACCAGGCCACATTTTCTTTATTGCACAGCAGACCTCTTCCCATCTGCAAGTTCAAACCCAAGAGAACTGCAGAGCAAGTAAAAGAACAAAATCAATGCAAACCCAGGGATTCCAAGCCTCCAGCCACTGGGCATTGAGGCACAATGTGCCATCTCCAGTTTGGCTGGCAGAAGTCAGGAACAGGGCCTCCATGCCTGGATTCCTCTTATGTGAATAGAGTACCTACTCACATGTGTGTATGCAGAGCACATGCAGGAGGCAAACCCCTCCTTCCCTCTGTAAACAGGATCTAAGGCTGCAACAGCTGAGCTTCCAAGGGCACCACACAGATGTGGCCAGTCCCTTCTACAGAAGCCTCCCACTGAAACAATGAGCTGGTTTCAAGGACAAGCGAATGAGACAAAGAGGAAGAGACTCAAGAACTATGCTAGATTTACGGCCCATTGCTCTGTTAAATAAAAAACCAATGGAAGCTGTTTAAGATGAACAGACCAGGGCTGGAGAGATGGCTCAGAGGTTAAGAACACTGACTGCTCTTCCAGAGGTCCTGAGTTCAATTCCCAGCAACCACATGGTGGCTCACAGCCATCTGTAATGAGATCTGGCTCCCTCTTCTGGCCTGCAGGCATACATGCAGGCAGAACACTGTATACGTATATAAATAAATAAATCTTTAAAAAAAAAAAAAAAAAAAAAAGATGAACAGACCAGGTGGAGTGGCACACACCTGTAATCAGAGCACCAGGAAGGCTGAGTGAGACAGGAGGACTGAAAATTTAAAGCCAGCCGGCCACACAGCAAGACCTGGGGGATGTGGTTCAATAGTAGTGCTTACTTGTACGCTCAAGGCCCAGAGTTGGCTCCATAGCACCACAAAATAAACAATATTAATAAACAGCCAGGACACCAAACACGCTGTGTGCACTGGGCTCTAACCCCTTAGTCCAGGACAGCATCCTGTGTCCAGCAGACTTACTATCTTTCTGTCTTGACATAGGTCTGTAATTTTTCAGATTAAAAGCCAAAATAACAAGTAAGGGATGTTGCTCACTGGTAGAGCACTTGCCTAGCAACATTGGGGCCTTGGAATTGATCCCTAGCATCAAAGAAAAAAAAAGACAAAGTAAACCATCCCTAGTTCGGCTTAAACCAGCGCTGTGGGACCTGCTGCCACACAGCCCTACCTGGCCTTCCTCTCCAGCTCTTCCTCCAGGGCCTTGAGCCTCTTCTCCCGGTCACGGAGCTCACGGGCATAGCTGAAATCATCATCTAGCTCCTCTTGTCTAGCCGCCAGGCGTCGCTACACAACACAGACAGCCTCATTTACTAAATCAAAGACTCCAGGGCCAGAACCACCCAGAACCCAGACCACCCACCCACCTCCTGATCCTTCACAAACTGTTCCTTCAGCCGCTGAAACTGCTCTCGCTTCCTGGTGTCCACAGCCATCTGTTCTGACATCTGCCGGTCTTCAAGAGAAGGTGAGAGGCATATGCAATTGTGAAGAGTCCAGCAGGGGCCCCAGCAGAGCGGAAGAGAAATCTGGAACTGCACTCACCACTCAGCTCTCTCAGGACCCGAGATGCTGCTTCCCGGGCATGGACAATTAGTTCTTGTTTTGCAATTTCCATACGTAATTCCTAAAAGACAATAAGCAAACTATCTTAATGCCCTGCTGTGGGATGGTCTGTATGTCAAAAGTGTTGCTGATTGGTCAATAAATAAATCACTGATTGGCCAGTGGCCAGGCAGGAAATATAGGCGGGACAAGGAGGAGAATAAAGCTGGGAAGTGGAAGGCTGAGTCAGAGAGACACTGCCAGCCGCCACCATGACAAGCCGCATGTGAAGATGCCGGTAAGGCATGAGCCACGTGGCAAGGTATAGATTTATAGAAAAGGATTAATTTAAGATATAAGAACAGTTAGCAAGAAGCCTGCCACGGCCATACAGTTTGTGAGCAATATAAGTCTCTGTGTTTATTTGGTTGGGTCTGAGTGGCTGTGGGACTGGCGGGTGAGAGAGATTTGTCCTGACTGTGGGCCAGGCAGGAAAACTCTAGCTACAATGCCCTGTCCCTTCTCCTAGGATAGTGTGGAGAGAACACTGCCCTAGTTCTCTAAAACAACCTGCTGCTGGCCACTGTCAACAGACACCCCTCCCAACCTACACAGAATGTTAGCAGGGAATGCCTCACCCAAGCTGGGAAGACAGGGAGGCCTCCCCCTTGGAGCAGTGAATAGGAGGTGACTATGTACCCAGAGATAAATAAAGGGCTCATGGACCACTCCTGCTCCTGAGTCTGTCCTTGCCTGGTCTCTCCTGCTGCCCATTAGGTACCAAGCTAGGAAAAAGTTCTTGAGATCGGCACTGGCCAGTCACTAGAGCACACTGTCATAGTAGTCTTGTCCTGGAGTATGCTGGAGAATTAGGGCGCTGCTTCCAGGAACACCCATTATTTATAAAACTACCCAAGTGGAGGAACTTTAGGCCTTGCTGCCTGGATTTTCCAGCTGGAGCCACCCATGTTAGCAACACCTGGAGTGCAGGCAAGGCCACCTAGACTCGGGGGAGGGGGGAGAAACAAAGCCCCTGCTCTGCATACCTGTCACCAGATTTATTCCAATTTCCCTTGACGCACAGCCAAGCACCTTGGGTGTCCCCACCTAAACATACTCCCAGGACAGATAGCAGAAAGACCCATTCTGCCTTACATGGCCCCCACCCAGCACTTCTTGGCCCTGAGTCTGCCTGACTGCTCCTACTGCCCATTGGGCACCAGGCAGAAGTTGCTGAGAGTGGCAATGGCCTACCACTGGGGTGTAGGAGTTCTATCCGCCCCGAACCCCAAGAAGTGAAGGGAAGTGCAGAGAAAGCCAAGCCCCACAACCAAGTACCTTTTCCTCCTTGCTGATGGAGCTGTGACGGGCAACTCTCTCCATCCGCCCAACGTAGACAGCACAGTCCTTCTCGATCTCCTTCAACTCCTCGAGAGAGAAGATCACCGAGATACGAGGAACAGGGACGTCAGACCAACAGAGATAGTGCTGCCAGAGAGGAAGAGCTGCAGTGAGAACGTGGCCAAGGCCAGGAGCAAAACCAAGCCCTGCCTTGCAACTGAGTTTTCAGTGATGGACGAAGACAGTTCATTCCTAAATCTGGGGGGAGCAGAAACCCTTGATGGTTCCACAGAGCAAGTACCCCCACAATGGAGACACCATGTACGGGGCCTAGAGCAGAAGCAGAATCAGAAACTGAGGAGCACTGTGGGATCTCATCTCCACACAGAGGACTGTGGCAGCAAATACACTGGGGCCTACCAGTCAGACACAGTCCCTAGACAGAGCTGGCCTCCCACCTGTACAAGCCCCCCGACCCAGCTAGCAGGACCCTCTCACCCGGGGACAGCAGAGCTTGAGCAGGTTGATGGTCTTCCCACAGACGTACACATCATGGGCAATATGTTTCAAGAACACGGGAACACAGTCCTCCACCTCTTTGGAAATGAGCACGTAGCCATGGGTCCAGTAAAACTTGTCTGGACAGAACATGGACAGAACATGATGGTCTGCAGTTACAATGGCCCTGCCCCCAGGCAGAGGATACAGCCTAGCAGCCAATGGCTACTTACCCCGGAAGCTGAGGTACTCATGGTTAACTTGAATCATGAACTCCCCATAAACATCTCTGAAGACTCCACTGTACACCCAATCATGGATGAACCTGTGGGGTAATGGGACATGGCGGGGAGGGGGGAGCTAGGCGGGTGTGGATGACGGGTGGGTGTGGCCAGTCCACAGAGTGAAACAGGACACTGCCAGCGGATCCTGTCAACTGTGGGTATGGTTTGCTACCTAGTAGGTCCATTTGTCCAGTATGTTTCACACGGACCCCAGCACTCAGTGGATCAACAGGAAGTCCAAATACATACTTGGTCTAAGCATAGCCTCCCCATCCACTGCAGGGAGAGAAGGCATGGCCAGCATGGGCACCCGCCACCTACCGTGTGTAGGGCTCACAGCTGGTCTTCAGCAGGGACAGCAACACAGGATAGTGCTCATTACTACAGTTATCCAGTGCCTCCTGGTAGAGGTAGGACAGAAGCTTCACTCCCTACAAACAGCGGGAAGAAGCAGGGTGGGTGCACAGCCACCACACCGCCTGGCAGGCACACCGCCTGGCTAGGCAGTATGACTAGGGACCACACCTCTAAACATGACAAGAACGCACAGTTCAAGGGAGGCAGGCAAGCTCACACTTGAGAAAAGGAAGGAGGACTCACAGTGGGGAACACAGGCCTGGGTTCTCCACTGGTTGCCAGGGATACAGTGCCAACACCACAAAGCTCAGCCAAGTACCTAGACACAGAAGCTGGATCAGATCAGGTGACAGGGGTACGGGGTCCCAAGGACCAGATCAAAACAAGCAAGCTAAATACTCATTTTCCCCTAAGCGACTGGTCTACACAGGCTTTAAAAACTACTTGTACCCCCAACAAACCGGATCTAAGCACCCTGCTGGACCCTGCCCAGCACTGTCCACTGTGCTGTCCTCGCAAGGCGCTAACACATCCATACTGGGCCTCCCCACCTCATCCCTACTCTCTAACTCCACTCTTACGGTATCATCTGAACCCTCTGCCTGGCATAGGTTACCACCTTGTCTGACTAGGATGAGCACCAATCCCCCTCATGAACGCTCACCCTCTCTACCTCCCTGTAGTCTGTGTTCCACATGACTCCCCCACTCACATTGTCCAGATCCCAGGCTCTACCTTCTCAATTCTTGGCCGCCTGGAACACGTCCCCCTCCCATATTATCTGCCACCCCCAGCTTCTCTCAGCGGATAGCACCTGCCAGGAGACACCACGCCTGGTGGTTTACTAACGGGCTCACGGGTGTCAGAGGCATGGTCCTCCCTCCCCTGCAGCGCTGTTTAGGCAGGAATCCCTGGGCCCAGCAAGACACATGCTGTCGCACATAGTGACCAGCTGTGCAGGGACTGTTCAGACAACCAAGGACTATTCTTCTGGGCCCTCCTTGTCAGGGAGTCGAGCTGGCTCTCTACTGCCCTGAAAGCCCCACATCTTCTCCTGAGGCCCATGCTAGGCTACTGTGGTGAGGTTCACCTGAGCTGCCGGCCCAGTTTCTTGAAGAGAAAGCCAATGGTGAGGAGACTCAGGGTAGGCGGAGTGGAGAGAACACAGGCCCGGTAATATTGCAAGTACCTCCGAAGGCCGCTGGTGAAGGCCTGTGGGCAAGGAGGAGAAGGAGCGCAGCTGGGACACGGTCATGTACTCAAGGGTTGGAAGGACACCCCCAAGCTGGAAAACAGGGCTGTGCTTCATGGCATAGCTCAGTGGCCCCATTTTCCAAGCGGTGGGCATTTACGGATTAAGCCCAGCCAGGAGGAAGAGCTTTACTGGAAGACATGGGTTAGGATTAGGATCTGCCACAGATGCAGCTTTGCCCCTTGTATTACACTGAGACACGGTCACCCTGCAACAAACCCTGTCCATCTACCTTGGCCTGTCTTGTCTCCATGCCAGGAAACCAGGAACCACAGCCTCCCCTCCCATGGATTCCCCTTTCAGACCAATTCTACAACACCCACAGCCTCTGGCCCTCTTAGGGGTTCCACTCATTGTCCCGCTGCCTGGAAGCTCCTAATACACCCCTGAAAACTGATGTGGGCTAGTTCCTTTGCCTGCTGACTTTATTCCACATCAGAGCTTGAAAGGGCCCGGGTAGGCCAGCTCCTCCCAGGCTGTACCCTGCCCCCAGCACTCCCGACCCCGGGTAGGCCAGCTCCTCCCAGGCTGTACCCTGCCCCCAGCACTCCCGACCCCAGGTAGCCCAGCTCCTCCTAGGCTGTACCCTGCCCCCAGCACTCCCGACCCCTGCCCATGTTTTCTGCACAACACTCTGCTAACTTGCATATCTGTCCTCACCTGCCCCAGCTGCTAAGATCCTTTAAGATTCTACCAGAACACAAGCCAGCTGCAAGTCTTTCAATAAACAGAAAATCTTGGGTACTTTGAGAATCAATTCATTAGAACAGGAGGTCCACCTTGCCACACACCATAGAAGATAATGAGGCCTATGTGGAGCGGGTGGCTTGTACCTGGCTTACCCACCTCTCATAGCACTTGGTCCTTGTCCTCAAATTCCCTAAATGTTCACACCTGCCTCCCTTTATGCCTTTGCCCAAATACAAATGACACATGGTTCCACTGGGATAATAGATGAAGTAAAACAGTCTCAAGTCACCCAGCTGCTTAAGAGGTTTCTGGTTCTCGACCCATAATTCTCAACTCTTGATTCTTTTGTGAAGGTGGCATGGTTCTCACAGAGGCATACCTGGAACACAAGGCCCCTGCTGCACAAGGAGCCTACGACAGGCTGTAGAGAGAAGTGGCTCAGGCGTGTGTAGTAGGTTCCATACTCGGCCACCTCTGAAAGGATGCTGCTGATGCTCTCGGGAGATGCACCTGACACGTGGACACCCAACTCCACTACAAAGGCTTGTGTTGGCTACAGAGCAGAGAGAAGGAGTTACAGAGGCCAAACATCAAGACCCTATGTGGTACCATTTCTTTCCACCCATGTTCCCATCTGCCATATGCCCCAAAGTTCCCCAAGCCCAAGACACACAGACAGAAAGTTCTGAAAGCATAATGTAAGCCAAGGGGCTGGAGAAATGGCTCAGTAGTAAAAGAACATGTATGTACTACTCCCGCAGAGGACCTGAGTTTGGTTCCCAGCACTCACGTTAGGTAGCTCATAACCACCTTTTAGCCCAGCTCCAGGGAATCCAATACCCTCTTCTGGTCTCCACAGGCACCTGTACTCACATTCACATACTGACACAGAAACACACAACCAGGTGGTGCATGCATTTAATCCCAACACTTGAGAGGCAGAGCCAGGCAGATCTCTCTGAGTGTGAGGCCAGCCTGGGCTACAGAGTGAGTTCCAGACAGCCGGAATATATAGAGACCCTGTCTCAAAAACAAAACAAAACAAAACAAAACCCAAACAAATGAAAGAAAAAGAAAAACCAGAACAAACAAAAGCGAATGGCAGAACTAATGAACAATGTTATAAATCAAACATGTTTAAAATTCCAGCTGTGAGCTAGACGTGGTGCACATCTCTAATCCCAGCACTCGGGAGGCAGAGGCAGACAGACGTTGTAAGTTAAAGAACCAGACTCTACATTGTGAGTTCCAGGACAGCCAAGTCTACATAGTGAGTTCCAGGACAGCCAAGTCTACAGAATGAGACCCTGTCACATGAAATAGAACAAAAAACAACTAACAGCAGCAACAACAAAATTCCAGCTGTGAAAAGGGAAAACAGAACACTTCCATACAATGCAATAAATATACACATAGGGGCTTGACAGACTGTTTAGCAGTTATGAGGGCTTACTTTTCTTCCAGAAGATCTGAATTCAATTCAAACAGTGATACCATGCCGCTGGTACCTGCCTGTAACACTAGTTCTAAGTGGCCCAACACCCTCTTCTGGTCTCCAAGGATACTGCATTCATGTGTACAAACCCACACCCAGATACACATATATACACATAATTTTAAAAATGAAGAAAAAGTACACATGGACATCTTCTTGGAATATGCCTGCTACTAAATCTGAGGCACTAGCTCCCCAGATCATGTCCAAAAAAATTGTCAAAGTCTTGCCATGGCATACTCTCTACAATATTGTTAAAGCTGTAGAGGGTGGGAATAACTTCAGAGGGCTCAGTACAGCCAAAACAGACCAGGTACAATGAAACCAGCATTCACAACAAAGGTAATAACAGTAAATGCTTATACTGTAAAAGAAATATCAACAACCAGACTGCCTACCTTAAGAAACTACAGAAAGAGCCGGGCGGTGGTGGCACACGCCTTTAATCCCAGCACTCGGGAGGCAGAGCCAGGCGGATTTCTGTGAGTTCGAGGCCAGCCTGGTCTCCAAAGCGAGTTCCAGGAAAGGCGCAAAGCTACACAAAGAAACCCTGTCTTGAAAAACCAAAAAAAAAAAAAAGAAAAGAAACTACAGAAAGAAACGCAGTTCAAACTTCCCAAACTAGCAAAGAGAGAGATTATAAACTGGGCATTGTGCTCATCCTGTAATCCCAGCAAGCAGGTGGATGGTGAGTTTGAGTCCAACCTGTCCTACACAGTGAGGCTCTTATCTCAAAAAAGTGCACCCCTTTAATCCCAAGGAGGCAGAGGCCAGCCTGATCTACAGAGAGAGTTCCAGGATAGCCAGGGCTGTTACATAGAGAAACCCTGTTTCAAAAAAAAAACCCCAACAACTGCAACAATTGTTGTAAGAAAGATCTGGGCCAATGATGTGGTCCAGCAGGTGTACTAGTTTTTATGTCAACTTTGTACAGGCTAAAGTAATTTTTTTTTTTTTTTTTTTTTTTTTTTTTTGGTTTTTTGAGACAGGGTTTCTCTGTGTAGCTTTGCGCCTTTCCTGGAACTCACTTGGTAGCCCAGGCTGGCCTCGAACTCACAGAGATCCGCCTGGCTCTGCCTCCCGAGTGCTGGGATTAAAGGCGTGAGCCACCACCGCCCGGCAGGCTAAAGTAATTTTTGAAGCGGGACCCTCAACTGAGAAAATGTTCCCATCTGATTGGGCTGTTGGCAAGACTGAGGTGCTTCTTCTTGACTGATGATTAATGTGGGAGGGCCCAGGTCACTGAAGGCAATGGCACCCCTGGGCAGGTGGTCCTAGGTGGTATAAGAAAGAAAGCTGAGGGGCTGGAGAGATGGTTCAGAGGTTAAGAGCACCGGCTGCTCTTCCAGAGGTCCTGAGTTCAATTCCCAGCAACCACATGATGGCTCACAACCATCTGGTGCCCTCTTCTGGCATGTAGGCATACATGCAGGCAGAACACGATACATAATAAATCTTAAAAAAATAAAAGAAAGCTGAACAGGACATGAGAACAAGCTAGTAAGCAGCACTCCACTCCTCCATGGCTTATGCTTCAAAATTCAGTTCCTGCCCTACTTGAGTTCCTGCCCTGACTTCCCTCAGTAATAAGACTATGTTACCTTGAAGTGTAAGTCAAATAAACCCTTTCCTCCCCAAGTTGTGTTTGGTCATGGTGTTTAATCACAGCAATACAAAACCTAATTAAGACAGCAGGTGGGCTGAAGAGATGGCTCAGCAGTTAAGAGCATTGGCTGCTCTTCCAGAGGACCTGGGTTCAATTCCCAGCACCCACCTGGCAGCTCACAACTGTCTGTAACTCCAGTTCTAAAGATCTAATGCCCTCTTCTGGCCTCTTTAAGTACTAGGCACACACACACATGGTCCACAGACATACAAGCAAGCAAAATACACACACACACACACACACACACACTTAAAAAAAAAAAAGACAGCAGGTAAAGGTGCTTGCCACCAAGTCTGACCTACCTGAGTTTGATTCCCAGGACTCATATGGTAGAAAGATCCAACTCCCAAAAGCTGTCCTCTGGCCTCTACATGCACATTGTCCCTGCCCCTCATATAAATAAACGTAATTAAAAAGGAAACAAATCTGGGCTGGGATGTAGCTCAGTGGTAGAGCACCTGACTAGCATGTGCCAGGCCCTGAGTTCCATCCCTAGGAACACACACACTGAACAAAAATAATTGCATGTCAACAAATGAGATAGCCCAGATCAAATGCAAATTTTCTTAGAAACATATAAAGTAACAAAACTAACTCTAGAAAATAAAAATCTACCTACAAGAAGTTGAAGACTGAGTCTGTAAACATAACCTCCTAATAGGGTACCCCAGCAAATTCTGTGTCATATGTGTTTTGATAGTTTAAGAAAAAATAACAGGGCTAGAGAGGCTCAGCCGCTAAGAGTACTCACTGGTTTTGCACAGCACCTGGGTTAGTACCCACATGGCAGCTCATAACCACCTGTAAGTCCAGTTCCAGGGGAATCCAATACCCTCTCCTGACCTCCACAGGCACCAGGCACACATGCACATACACATGCAGGCAGGAAACTCACACACATAAAAAAAATAAATAAATAAATCCTTTTTGTTTGTTTTTTGGTTTTGTTTTGGTTTTTTGATTTTTCGAGACAGGGCTTCTCTGTAGTGCCCTGGCTGTCTTGAAACTCACTCTGTAGACCAGGCTGGCCACAAACTCACAGAGATCCACCTGCCTTTGCCTCTCCCCATCCCCCCACCCCTTCATCCACCCCCACCCCTTCATCCACCCCCACCCTGCTCCCCCACCCCATGCTGGGATTAAAGATATGCACCGCCACCTCCTGGCAAACAAATAAATCTTTAAAAAGGAAAAACAACAACAAAGAAACTTGCAGCATTGAAAATCCTGTACCCAATGACTTTCCTAGCATATGTGGGCCCTGGTTTCATCCCTATCAATGGGAAGACTAGTGATGAGCATTAAAACTTCCTGCATGGTTAGTGAAGTAGAACAGAAACCACAGACACACTCTTACAGTTCCTTTTTTTCTCTTAATTTTTTTTAAGTTTTAGTGGGGTTTGTGTGTGTGTGTGTGTGTGTGTGTGTGTGTGTGTATGTGTGTGTGTGTGTAGCCCTGGCTGTCCTGGAACTTCCATGTTGATCAGCCTGGCCTTGAACTCACAGAGATCTGCCTCTGCCTCCTGACTACTGGGATCAAAAGGTGTGCCAAACTATGCCCGGCTGGTAAATTGCCTTTAACTGCTGAGCCATCTTGCCTCTCCCCTCTACATCATTGTCATTGGTTTTCTGAGAGTCTCATTGTGTAACTCTGTATGGCCTGAAACTCACTATGCAGCCCAGGCCAACCTCAAACTCTCAGAGATGTGCCTGCCTCAGCCCCCCAGGTGTTGGATTAAGACATTCACCACCACACCCGGCCGGCATTTGATTGTGGGTTCTCACTGGGGATTAAAGCTCAGGTTCCCGTGTTTGCGTGGAAAGCACTTTACCAACTCTGCCATCTCTCCAGCCCTGCTTTTAGTCTGAGACAGAGTTTTCTGCATCCAAGGTGATGGGATCACAGCTGTGTGCTACCACATCCACCTCAAATTTTTAACAAGGGTGGCATGATCACTCAACAGAGGAGAGGAAAGCCAAGTATTCAGAAGGCAGAGGCAGAGGATCACAAGTTAAAAGCAGCCTGGGTAGACTGTCTCTCAATAAACAAGCAAATAAAATTAAAGGGGTGGAAGGTATCAGGATAGTCCTGGTCAGTTCTTTTCTGTTCTTTTCTTTTTGAGACAAGGTATGTAGCCAAGGCTGACCTCAAAGTTGTTATCCTCCTGCTGTTGCCTGCCTCCTACATGCTGGGATTTCAGGAATAAGCCATCATCCTCAACTACAATGACCTTCTCAACAAATGGTGTTGTACAACTGAACACGTGCAAAGAACAAATTTGGGTTCTTCCATCCCAGGATGCAAGTGGAAAAAAAAAGTATCTTTTGTTCAACAAAGGACATTAATAAGTCAACACTTGGGCTGGAGAGATGGCTCAGTGGTTAAGAGCACTAACTGCTCTTCCAAAGGTCTTGAGTTCAATTCCCAACAACCACATGATGGCTCACAACCATCTGTAATGAGATCTAGTGCCCTCTTTTGGCATACAGGCATACATGCAGACAGAATGCTGCATACATAATAAATAAATAAATCTTTTAAAAAAAAAGTCAACTTTTTTTTTTTTTTTTTGAGACAGGGTGTCTCTACATAACGGCCCCAGCTGTCTTGGAGCTCACTTTGTAGACCAGGCTGGCTTTAAACTCACAGAGATCCACCTGCCTCTGCCTCCCGAGTGCTGAGATTAAGGGCATGCACCACCACATCTGAGTCTAAATCAACACTTTTAAAATCCAAACAGAATGCCTGTTTTGTCTTACAGTATTAGGGACTGAACCCAGGATCTCTCACAAGCTAGACAAGAATTCCAACACTGATTTATATACCAGTTTAACTTGTGGCTATCTTTAATCATTCCATAGAGCTGGCCTTCCCTGCCACTCATGGCACTGGACCTCAACCTACCCCTCAGCATGCTGAGCATGCCTGGGAGAGCGCAGGCTATTCGACACAAGGCTGGTCCCATGATAGCTGCGAACCCTTCTCACTCACCTGACAAAGAGAAAACGTAGCAGACACCACACCCAGCAGAACATTCAGCGAGTCTTTCACCAGCTCGCTTTCCTCCACCAGCACAGGCTTGGGGGCCTGCAGTAGACCCCCACTGAGGGCCTGTAGCTCTCCATGACAGAGCCTGCAGAACCTGTCAAAGGCATCCCTCCCTGCCTCGGTGAGGTAGGGCTCCTCTCGGTGACCAGGGGGGCTGTGAGGAAGACAGAAGAGAGGGGATGAACAGATGGAACAGCATATACCTTCTACAAGGTGTGCTTTCCCCAGGGTGCAATAGTTTCTCAGGCAAATGTCTTGACATCCCAGAAGCAGCACCCAGTCATGGATGGACAAGGACAGGGCATGACTCACACAGAGTATACCAGTCTTGTGTGTTGTGTATGTGTGGCATATGTGTATTGTATTATTTTATTTTGTGGGTGTGTATGGGTGTTTTGCTTTGCACTTACTTATGTCTGTGTACCACATGCATGTCTGGTATATGCTGAGGCCAGAGGAGGGTGATAGATTCCCCAGAATTGGAATTACAGATGGCTGTGAACCACCATGTGGGTGCTAGGAATGGAACCCAGGTCTTCTGCAAGAACAAGAAGTTCTCTTAACTGCTGAGCCAACTCTCCAGCACTATTATTTTATTAATTTTATGTAACGGGTGTTTTGCCTACATGTCTGTATACCACCTGCATGCAGTGCCTGCAGAGGTCAGAAGAGGGCATCAGATCCCCTGGAATTAAAGTTACAGACAGGTGGCGCATGCCTTTAATCCCAGCACTCAGGAGGCAGAGGCAGGAAGAACGTGAGTTCCAAGACAGCTAGGGCTACACAGAGAAACCCTGTCTCAAAAAAAAAACAAGAAAAATTAAAATTAAAATTAAAAAAAAGTTATAGACAGTTGTGGGTGGGTGCTAGGAACTGAACCCAAGTCTTCTGGAAGAACAGCAGGTGTCCTTAACTGCTGAGCCATGTCTCCAGCACCACCACCCCAATTTTTTAATACATAAATAAAAAAGAGGTGCAGCAATGTCAGGCATGGTGGTTCACGCCTGTAACCCCAGAATTTGGGAGACTGAGACAGAAAGATCAAGAGTTCAAAGCCAATTTCAGCTACATTGTAAGTTCAAGGCCAATCTGAAGTACATGAGCCCCTAAATTTTAAAAAGCACTAGTGTAAAAACTTAATTAAAAACAAAACATCTGGGCTGGAGAGATGGCTCAGCGGTTAAGAGCACTGGCTGTTCTTCCAGAGGTCCTGAGTTCAATTCCCAGCAACCACATGGTGGCTCACAGCCATCTGTAATGAGATCTGGCGCCCTCTCCTGGCATGCAGGCAGAACACTGTATACCTAATAAATAAATAAATAAATCTTTAAAAAAAAAAAATCTGCTGTGAGATTATGTCTCTTAGGAATGTCAGAAACTACTCCATAAATCCTTATCAAATAAAAAATTAAGGGAACTGCTCAAGAGACTAAAGTAGAAAGGTTTGAGTTTATAGCTAGCTTAGGTTACATTAAAGATCCCTATCAGAGAGAGAGAGAGAGAGAGAGAGAGAGAGAGAGAGAGAGAGAAAACAAGCAAGCACAAGCTACCTAGCTGGGTTCTGCAAGCTGCATATACTGCATACCCCTCAGCGTACTGCAACACTGTATACCTCAGCTGTGCATATACTGCATACCCCTCCGTGTACTGCAACCGTGTATACCTCAGCTGTGCATATACTGCATACCCTTCTAGCATACTACATGTCCTCCACAGTGCACAGTCTGCATGGGGTTGTTTGTTTTTCAAGATTTATTTTGCTCTGTGTGTGTGTGTGTGTGTGTGTGTGTGTGTGTGTGTGTGAGTGTGTGAGAGAGAGAGAGAGAGAGAGAGAGAGAGTGAGTTAGTTCAAGGCCACCCTGAGCTACATAGTGAGACTTTGTCCCACACAAACTGCCCATGGAAAATCTGTTTAAATAATGCTTTAGACTCAACAAAGGCATTATTCCATTATTTCTCACCTCTATAAGTTTCTTGATTTTTTTTAAGATTTATTTTTATTTTATATGCATGAGTGTTTGACTGTGTATCTGTGTACCACACGCATGCCTCATACCCTCAGAGGCCAGAAGAGGGCATTAGATCCCCTTCTAACAGATGCTACAGATAGCTGTTGGCTGTCATGTGGGTGGTGGGAATCGAATCTGGGTCCCTTGAGTCCCTTGGAAGCAGCTAGTACGCTTAGCCACTGAGCCAACTCTCTAGCCCCATTTCCTGATTTCTATATAAATAATCTCCAGGTATGCCACATAAACCCTAGAGCCTATGAATGATCAAATCTGTATTCTCATTCTCTCCCAGTTACTGGTAGTGCTCTTCATCTTAAGACCCTACATTAAAGTTCCTTAGTTCCTTACATGACAGGGACAGAGATGCACATGTATAATACCAGCTACCTGAGAAGCTGAAGTAAGAAGAATCCTTGAGCTCAGGAATTTGAGGCTAGCTTGAGCAACACAGCAAAACCCTGTCTCAAACAACACCACTTTGGGAAAACAGTACTCCTTGCTGGAAACATTGCTAGAGTGCTACTTTGTGCTGGAGCTCTATGGCCAATCCTGTGCTTCCGAGAAAACCAAAAGGATGAAGTATGTTGACAATGGATAATAAATAAGCTGCTAAGTGACTCCCAAACAGTGACCCAGAAAAGCTAACAGATGAAATAACACTAATAAACATTTACAAAGAAAGCAGTAGGCCAGAAGGTCATTTTCTCAACATGTAAAGGGTTTGTGTAGAAAGGGGGAACATTTGCTTTATACAAACAAGACAGGACCAAAACCCTAGAGTGAAGTTAGAAGACTGAGAAGCCCTTCAAAGGCAAGACAACTACCAACACCATTTAAGTTACAGAGCAGGGAGCTGGCCATCCCTTTGAGGGATCCAAATGGAAAATTATGAAAAAAAAATTATGAAAGTTCCTCACACAGAGCAGTGCCCTACACACAAAAAGGTTTTATCACTCCCCCAATCATGTGTTCCTCTCAGAGACCCTGTAGGGACCCAGAGGCTCCACCAGATGACACAAGGCTCCTCCAGCCCTGACTTTTTACTTCAATGCTTCCCAACTGTAGCAAAAGGAGTGTGAAGAGGAATCCATGAACAAATGTCTGTGAAGTACATGTCCTCAGTTCTCATTCTGGGTGTTCCCAAAGGGTACCAATTCAGACCATGAAAGGAACTGAAGGCAGGGACCCCTAGACCCAGATATACGCAGAGTATGTGGCCCAGTCTCAGGCAATGAAGCACTCAGGGAAAGGCTGTTATGGCTGATGCTTCTGCCAGCAGAAGGCACCAAACCCATGGCTTCTACTCATGTAATAAGTGTCTTGGAGCATCTCCCAGGCACTGGCCACACAGCCTACCAGCTGCCCTGGGACATCTGTCTAGCAGTCCTGGTGGAAAGACAGACTGCATAACTATGATCTGCAGTTAACTTGCAGAGCTAACTCCACTGAGGTGGAGAGGTGGGAATGTTCCTTTCTCCTCCACGTCTCTCACCTCATAGGATTCAGACAATATTGTACCCTCGCTGACCTGAAACGTCAGCCTCTTAATCTCAACACTGATGTTTCTATAAACAACTGCCTGGGGTTCCAAAGTAAGCTGTTGTGCTGTGGGATGTATGGCAAATGTGTTGCTGATTAATCAATAAAACACTGATTGGCCGTTGGCTAGGCAGGAAGTATAGGCGGGGCAAGGAGGAGAATAAAGCTGGGAAGTGGAAGGCTGAGTCAGAGAGACACTGCCAGCCGCCACGATGACAAACAGCATGGGAAGATGCCGGTAAGCCACGAGCCATGTGGCAAGGTATAGATTAATGGAAATGGATTAATTTAAGCTATAGGAACAGTTAGCAAGAAGCCTGCCACGGCCATACAGTTTGAAAGCAACATAAGTCTCTGTGTTTACTTGGTCGGGTCTGAGAGGCTGTGGGACTGGCAGGTGAAAGAGATTTGCCCTGACTGTGGGCCAGGCAGGAAAACTCTAGCTACACTGTTGATAAGGGGCAAAAGCGCAGAGCATTTAAAGGCAAGGAAAGGGTCACATACCATCCAATGCGCTCCCAGCACCTCCGCTTGCTGGCTTCATATGTGAGCACAGCTTCCCACAGGTCCAAGTCCGGGGTCATGCTTGGTTCAGACTGGGAGTCAGGAGTTAAATTGGAAGCTGATTGGAACCCTTCATCTTCCCACTGATCCACAAACTGTGGGACCTGGAGACCACAGGGAAAAGTAATTCACTATTTATTTCTTTGTGTATGCATTCATCTAAGTGGGATATAACATTCCAGAAACTTTCTCCACATCCATTTATTCCCTAGACGGACAGACCTAGCAAAATATTTTATTTTTTTCTCAAGTTCCTACGTACTACACAATACACCCCATCACAATGAAATCACGGAAAGAATTAAATTAATCCACTATCAATTTCTAGTCAGGTGTGGTGGTGCATGCCTGTAATCCCAGCACTCCTGAGGCTGAAGCAGGATTATGAGTTTGGAACTAGACTGGGCTGCACAGAAAGATTTACCTAGAGTACAAGTGTTAATTTTTAATTTCACATAATACATGGCCTCATTTTAGGGAAAACAACATAAAGTAATATGGAAATTCCAGCACTCTGTAGGTTGAGGCAAGTAGATCTCCATGAGTTTGAGGCCAGCCTGAACTATACTGAAACCCTGTATATGTTTCAAACTGAAACTCACCTCATCCCCTCAGCAGCACTCAGCAGAAAAAGAAAACTATACTAATTCTAGAAAAACGTATGTACACTGTAGCATCATTTAAACTTGTAAACAGCCTAAGTATTTCATAATTAAAAAAACTGAGTAGTAATAGTTCGTCCTCTTAGTAGAATTTACAAAGTAATAAAACACAAGAGACAATGACAATCTACTCAGTGGCTGGCAGGAAAACACCCATGTTACAGTTGGGAAAGTACACCAAAAAGCATGCACACCAGGCGTATTTGAAATGTGGCCTCTGCGACTGAAGAACAGAATGTATTTCCTTTTTAATTAATCTGAATTTAAATGAACAGCACTAGAGAAGTGACTTAACAACAAGCCCTTGAGGTAAAAGACGAACAGTTGTGTGCTGTTTTTCGATGCAGGTGAACAGCAAGCACATCCCTGTGCAAGAGCATGCCAGCAGGTCCTCTCCAACACCTCTGCTTCATAACAAGTATTACCCGTTACCTGGTGCTCTGGGCACGAGCTTTCCAGCACTACCATGGTAAAAGAGGGCACTTTCCAAACCTCTAGGGATGTTGAAGGGAAAGAAATACTACCTTAATGGCCAGTCCAGAAATGTCTGCGCTGTCCGGCACAGGGGGCAGATCCAGACGCACATCCATGTCATATGTGCGGCTGTGCACAAGGGCACCAAAGAGTGAGACCCGGGTGTCTCTCTCAAACCTGTCACCACAAGAGTCACCAATTGAGAAGAGCCCAACAGTGGGCAGGCCAGTGCCTGGGGCAGCCTCCATCACTTGAACTGCTTCCTGGACCATGTTATGACACAAATACTCCTCTCCAGAGATAAGTGACCGAACGTCCATTTCAAACACACTCAGGTCATAGCAATCGTAGCCGCTGTAGGGTACGTTTCTGCCTGCGTGCTTGTTGTTAAAGAAGTAATCCCGTTTTCTCCGCAGCACTTGAGGAGGGCCGCTCCCTGCCAGCTGAACCAAGAGGTCCAGCACTGACTCCACCTCCACAAGAGGACAGCCAGGGGTTGCTTCCAGCTTCTCCACAAGCTCCTCCAAACGGTCGGCCTCTGGCCCCAAGCCGCCCACCCTCAAATCAAAGGACAGCATGAGGACCTTGTTTTTCACTGGGAGCTTCGACGAGTCGGGCTGGCGCTGATGAGTCTCCTCTTGGAAAAGATTTGCGAAAAGAGCATTGTAGGCTACCCGCTTAAGGCTCAGCTTTGCCCTCTTCCTATTCACGCTGCGCTGGCCCGGGCGAGCCTGGGCAGCAGGTAGGAGAGCCTCGCAGAGGTCATCGAAGAGCTGGGTGATACTGGCCATATCCACTCTTCTCAGGCCTGGACCCCCGAGTGGGAAACTTTGCACCCGCGAGGCACTTCACGCTCTCAAAAACCAGAGCGACCGCAGGTGGGCCAGGGCCGAAGGGCCGACCGCCCGACGCTTCCCATCTGGGAACTAGGCATCGGCGCCTCGGGTTTCTCGGTGCAAGAGGCCACACGCCGCGTCCTTCAGCCGCCACCCGGCGCTCGTCCTCGGGTCTTACGGACCGTGACAAGTTTGCCAACCGAACGCGCGCGTCCCATGGCTGGCCCGTCAGCCCAAGTCGGCTGAACTGGGACTCCCGCCGCTATGGCGTCATACCCACGCGACCGCAGACAACCACCAAGAGACGCGCCGGAATTACGTCACCGGAGGCGGGCCCCGGGAGGGGCGGGGCCGCAGCCTCAGCTTTCGGAGCTAGGAGCTAACCTCTTGCTTGCTGAACTAGAACTCAGTAAGGGAAGCAGGGGTGGATTCTGTTTAACCGATATTTATTGCTCTAGAGGTAGGATGCCTGGGCGGCAGATGGGACGTAGGTCTCCGGTCACGGTTCGCTGGGGCCCGAGTGCGCTCTTCTCCAAATAGACATCGATCGCCCGCCTTGACCGATTTCAAGCGACTAGGGAGCACGGTCCTGGTGGAGGAGCTGGAAAAGCACAATTAGCTCGCGCGGCGAAGCTGGCTCCCCGAAGCTCTAAAGCAGGGCCGCGCCTCCCCACGTGCCTCACCAGCCACCTGCAGCAACTTCCACCGAGGCGCCAACTGAGCTTTTAGAAACATAAGGGCCTGGATCTCCTCTGGAGAGGCCATCAAGAAAGGGCCCAGCCTGGGAGGTGCTTCTCCATGCAGTACCTGTGCCAGGGTCCTTGCAAGCTGGAGTATGGATCCCTGGCCCAGGGGTTGGGGGAGGGCGGGCAGTGAGACAATGGTTTCTATCCACCTTCCACCCGTACAGCTTATCCACCTTGCCCCGTTTACCTCTTCCACTACAGCTAGAATCCGGCCCCCTGCTGGGCCCCGAAGCACTGCAGCCAAGAGAGCAGCTTGGGCGTTCTGCAGGCCATGGGCAGGCCCCAGTGCCATCAACACCATGTCAGGCTGAAAGCCATAGGCCAGGGGCAGTACCAGACCCAAGATGCAGCTCAGAAAACCCCCAGTCGTCTGTGGGGACAGCAACAGAGTCTCACTCAGGCTCTCATCTAGGGACACTGCTGCTGGCTCTTGTCACCACCACCACCCCCCAAATCTCAGGGACCCTGGATTGTGAGCAGGAACTCCAGAAAGACCAGGAGACAGTGAGAACCTGCCCAACCACAACACAGCCACTCACCTGTGGCAGTGGAGTGGAGATATGGAACATGGACCCGAAGGTTGCTTCCTTGCCCCGGATGTTCAGCCATAGAATTCTCCTTCCCAGGAGAGAGCACCATGGACATGTACACATGTCCATGAGACCCTTCCCTGAACTTAACCACAGAGTATAGATGGGAACTTGGGGCCCAAGCAGGGAGGGGGACATGTGTGATTGCCAACCCAGTCTGGCTCTGCTTTCTGGGGCACCCACTCTCAAACTGCACCTATGAAAGGCCCCCATTCTAAACTGCAGGGTCCCCTCCCAACAGTAACCCTGGATTCCCCATTAAATGCATGCGGCCTGTTCATATACATACACAGCTGGGGAGATGTGCAAGCTAAGAATCATACCCATCATCTGCAAGGTCCAGGGGTCGATCCAGCTGTCCCAGGGCCACACAGAGCAGCCTAAGAAGTTGACCCAGGATAGGCTGGGCTCACACTTTCCAGTGTCCATTCCAGAGCCCTCCCCATGCCATCAGTGGGTATTCCCAGGTGCTTGGAGTCTCAAGTCAACCAAGCAAACTTTACCTCTGAGTTCCATGGGATAGGCATCGCTGAATGACCACATCTACAGTTGCCGCAGTGGCAAGGGCAGTTGTGGCAACTATGCCATTTCTTACCTATGGAATAAATAATAAGGCAGGGGAGTCTAGAGGCTGGCACACACACCCTCTATGGAGCTCTTTCAGGAGTCAGGGCCAACTCCCAAACCAGGTTAAACAAACCCATTTGTGCTTTGCTTTGGTCCTGTCCAAATGGCTGCTACTGACTGACTTTCCCTACACTACAAGATCAAATCACCCCACTTCCTATAAGCAAGATGCTTAAAACTACACTTCAAATTGTCTACTTTCTCTTTGCCCAAGAGCATTCCCTAGACCCTGCACAAGCTAACATGTCAGTCCGCTGTACATGCCACCACACTATCTTCAGCAGCTCCCCTGGCAACCTACCTGCCCATCCAGGATTCCATCTAAGAGGCACAGAATCTTCCCCAATGCAGCAAGACCCTCATCCGGGAACAGGGACTTGTGTAGCCTATGATAGGCAGGCCAGTGGGACACATGGAAACCAAATATGCATCAATCACACAGGAGCAGGCATAGACAGCCCCATCCTCAGATTGCTCTCCTCACCTGGCCCAGGCTTCGGTTTCCTCCTTCAAGGCTGACCCTTCCTGATGGAGCACTCCAGGAGGTAAGGCCAGAGCAGCACCTGGCCCAGTCAAGGCAACAGCTGTGCAGACTGGGGGTCTAGGGCGGAGGCACAGTCCATCCAGGAGGGGGCTCAGTGCATCTTCTGCTACTTCACGCGTGGAGCTCTCAGCAAGCAGAGGCAGAGACCTCCCTTCAGGGAGGTGGGTGCTGGGACTCAGAACCGGTGCCACATCTAAACGGTTCAGAGTCACAGTCACTGCGAAGAAGTCTAAGGTGGAGCCACCATCCCAGATCCAGGTCATACTGACTTGGTTGGAGGCTTGTCCAGTGAGGGGCCTGGGCTGTCTGCACACTCTGGATGGACTCCAGGGCACTATGGGGAGAAGTAGAGTTGTAAGCCTGACTCCTGCTTCAGTGCCCACCCCCCCCACTCTCCAGTCTTCAAACCTCTGACACGGCACCATGAGCCCAAGAAGGGGAGGTGTGGGATCACCAAGCAGTGTCTGTACCATCATGCACACTGACTGTGCTAGGGACTCCAGGTGGTATCCACCCTAGGAAGAGTGTTGACACAGGACAGAGCAGGGACGTCACCAGGCAGAACACCTAACCTTGACTGACCCTCCCATTTGGCCCCACGCCCTCCCCTGGCCTTCGAGCCTCCCCACGGCCCCACACTTACCTCTAACACAGCACAAATCCGGCCACCAGCCAGTACCTGCAGCAGCTGTGTGAGGTGGGCAAAGCACTCAGGTGTGGCCTGCATCTGCCCCTGAAGCACAGTGAGTCATGTATGATGATAGGGGCCTGGGCCCAGGACCCTCAATTACCCCAGCCAGGCCATGCTCTCACCTCAGGGTCCCCAATGGCAGAGTCAAATCCTGCAGAGACCAGCACCAGCTCAGGCTCAAACTGTAGGCAGAGTTCAGCGGAAGGGAGCAAAAGAGAGCCCAGGTGAAGGGGAGGCTCCAATGCTGCCCATTCACATAATATCAGACTTTCTGAGGCGCCTTCCCCACTCCCCAGGGTTCATTCATACACTGGCGGAATGGCTCACAAATCTCCTCCTGCCTTCATAGTGGAACTCTGGGTAAGCCTAGGGTTGCCTGCCCTGGGGGACACCCACCACACAGTCACCTCAAAGGCCAATGGGAGCAACACGTGCAGGAAGGCAGCCAAATAGTCAGCATCTCCCATCCCAACCTGCAGTGAGATCAAAGCGGGCATCAGAGGACCAGCCCTACGAATGAATGAGGACTCCAGGGTCTTCACCCCTGGGGACAGAACTCTGGGGAGACTCTTGCAGGGTGCCCCAGGGGGCATTCCCAAACCCAGAGCTGGGGGAGCAGGAGAGGTAGGGCTGGATGGAGGGGGGAGGGGAACTCGGTACCTGATTCCAGGGCAAATTGACAGTGAAGCCTTGGCCCCGCCCCTGCCCCACTGCACACGCATCGGACTCTTGAAGGGATGGCCAGAAGCTCCCATGCTCATAGCGGTGCCAGGAAAAATAAAGGACACTGTAGACAATCGGCCAGGTCAGAAGCGAGGTCCCTCGGCAGCTCCACAGCTTCTCAGATAACCCTGACTCCTAAAAACTTGAATTTTATCCCCAAAAAGACGCACTGCAGCCAAAGGCTGTGTCCAGACCCCGGCTCACCTGGGATCATCGTCGAAGATGTACTGGATGCCCTGGCCATGGTGGATATCCCAGTCGACAATAAGGATCCTAAATTCAAACAATGCTGGAGATCACCTTGCCACCTTTAGGCCAGGAGCCCCTCCAGGGGTGGAGGGAGCAAGGTGGGATCTCTCAGCCACCAACCCTGCCTCTGCCTATACAGTTTGTGTACCCCAGCCCTTGCAGTAGTCCAAAGCCTGGACACACCTCTGCAGCCCATACTTCTGCTTGGCATGTTTGGCTGCTATGGCCACATTGTTGAACACACAGAATCCATTGGCAGCTGCCTTCTGACTGTGGTGTCCTGGAGGCCTGAGGTGCACAATTGGGGTATAGGGCATGTCAGTCATCCTGTCCCCTCACAGGGTCACACTCGGAGACAGGCGGGTTGGAGTGGGGGGGGGGGGCAGTTCTCACCTCACCAGGGCAAGCCCATTGTGCGCAGCTCCTGTGAGCACAGCGTCCACCAGCTGCAACGCGGCCCCCACAGCCAGCCGGGCACAGTGAAAAGTGTTCTGTGGGCCAGACTGCAAGTTAGCCTGCTGCCTGACCTGCTTGTCCCAGGCTGCAGGTCTCCCACGGCTGAGCAAGACAGGGCTGGGACAACGGCAAGCAAAACAGGACAGGGTATGGTCATAAGCATGAACGAGAAGACATTGGCAGGTGGGCAGTGTCTATGGGTATGAATACACATAGGCGTGCGGACATGAATCTGGGTGTGTTTGCTGGCTCGCACCGGGTGGAAGTAGACAGCATCAAACTGCTTAGACAGTGCCTGGAGCTCCTCCTTGTCCAGGGTCTGGGTCCTCCGCACCAGGGCTACATATTCGGGGCTGCAGATCAGCAGGCAGGCCAGCAGCAGGACAGGAAGGAAAAGAGATGGGATTCCCGGAGGGAGCCCCCACCCAGTACCCTTATGCCTTTGAGCCCACACCTCGGTGAAAACTGAGGGGACGCTGTAGGGTTATAACACGTTCAGGTCCCCAGACCCGTCATAGTCTGACCTGTGCACCAGGCCCAACTCTTCCTCCGACGCCTCACAAGCTGACAAACACAGGCACCTTTGTTCTAGGCCACGCTGCCGCAGACCATCCAGGGCTGCAGTCAGGCGCTCCGGACACTCAATTTCGCACTCGGGGCTGGAGCAGACAAGGATTCTCAGTGTTCGGGGTTCCCTCCCAGGCCCCTAATTCTGTCAAGACACACTTACTCATCCCAGAGCAGCCGGGTGGCTGTCATGTCCTCGTGGTACACAAGGGCTGTACCCATGGCCACACCGTGGTCACTTTGATCCACACTAGCGTAAGATGCCCTCTGCTGGCAGGTGACTGCACTGCCTAGTCCCACCTCACAGCACGTACGTAAACAGGCCCTTGCTTGGGACAGAGCCGGGCAGCAGACACCGGACCTGGGCAAGAGCGCACCACGCCAAGCCCAGGCCCAGATCCGGTCGGTAGTCACTAGCGAACCGGGGGAAAGCGATCTAAGCCGGGTCCACAGTGTGGCTTCCAACGCCTAACTTCCGGCTTCCTCCTTCACAGGCTCGGTCCCGCCCTCAAGCGAGATGAGGGTGGAGTAGACCAGGCGACTGAGCTCGCGGAGGGTTCGGCCAGCATCTCTGATCTGATCTCTCGCTTCAGCTGCAACAACGTGTGGCACGGAGAGCCTGCGACCAGTGCCGCCGCCAGTGTCCCCCTTGAAATGGCTGGGAAGACGGGGCTGCTTGTCCTTAGGCGATCACAACAGCCGCAGCTATGCGCCTTTCTTCCCCCAAGGGTTCTCCAGCCTAACCTGCCGGTTCAGGCCACAGGGTCAGACATGCCAACTGTCCATCACATCCAGTTTGCCTGCTCTTCCAGTGAAGGGTGGAGGGAAGGGAGGTGAACAAGGTATGGACGCATGCCCGCACAGGAGCTGGCCTGAGCTGGATCCATGGCACAGGGCTTCAAAATGGGGTTGATAAAAAAGACCACAGGTGAGAAAGAGGCCACCAGCATGGTTGGAGGCCAGATCAGGAACGCTGAGGCACAGTGTAGGGCCAGGAAGGTCAGTGGGGGTTCTGAGCAAGGAAGGGGGATGCAGGGGAAGGGAGCCTTGGGAAGAATGAACACAGGAGACATGAACTCAAGTCTGAACTAATGTTGTGTGTGTGTGTGTATATATATATATATATATATATATTTTTTTTTTTTTTTCCCCTGTAGCTCAGGCTTGTTTCCAGTTCTGAAGTCCTTGCCTCAGCCTCTTGAGTGCTGAGATTACAGAGGTGTCCCATCATGTTTCCTGAAGCAAGATGTCCCAAGATGGGGAGAGGGGAGGGGGAGGGTCAGACACATCCCCAGGACGATGAGGGGGAAGGGGGGCAAAGCTGCCACTGATATCCACGAAAGGGACCCACAGGACTGTCACATGCAGAGGAAACCAAAGAGTCCCGAAGCAGTTAGGAGGTGCCCTTTGCACAACTGGGAGTTGGAGTGTAGGCCCAGGTTTTGGTTGGTCCTAAGACCTCTCCAGCTTCTAAAGATCAAAGACATCAGGCAGAGGCACTCCTCACTGACTCGCCCTGGGTTATGTGTTTTGTGGGGCAGGGCATGCAGTGAGCCACACCTCTGTAATAGGGTGAAGTATTCGAAGTCCTGGCCCATGGTTATCTCGAGGGGGATCAGGCAGAGGAGGGCATGGTCATGGCATCTCCTCTAACCAGATTAGCCTGGGCAAAGTGTATTTGCCCAGAACTCCTTGCCAAATGAAGGGAATGCAAGGCCCCACCCTTATGTCCTGCTTTGGTGTACCTGTTCTTGGGACATGGGGAAGAATATGGACCATCTAACTAGGTAGCTAGGGTCTAATGGCCTGCAGATGACGGTGTCGGTTCAGGGAAGCTGCCAGGGTGATGCCAGTAGAGGTAAGTTGTTGGTCAGAGAACAGAACCCACCTTTCTGGGTCTTGGGGAGCCTCTAAGACCAGAAGTAACCTTCCTCTCTAGAAGCTTTGACCGTAGGAGACAAATGCTGCAATCTCTGAAAGAAGGGAGCATCTGTCCGGGTCCAAACATCCTCTTCCCCATTACCTGCCCTGCATCAGGCTCCACAGACACCCTGCTCAGACCCTAAGCCTTAGAATCCAATCAGCGCCAGGTGGTGGCGGCGCATGCCTTTAATCCCAGCACTCGGGAGGCAGAGCCAGGCGGATCTCTGTGAGTTCGAGGCCAGCCTGGGCTACCAAGTGAGTTCCAGGAAAGGCGCAAAGCTACACAGAGAAACCCTGTCTCGAAAAACCAAAAAAAAAAAAAAAAAAAAAAAAAAGAATCCAATCAGCGAAGAAGGGGCCAAGCCCTAATGTGGTGGCTTGAGGACCACTGGGCAGGACTATGTGGCACCAGCACTTTGGCCTGGGAGGAGTCAGGGCGTGGCACCTCTACTAGCTGGGGTGCAGGGAGCTCAGGCTACCTCTTTTTTGGTGTACAGACTAGCAGCTCAGAGAAAAATGATCGGAGCTCAGGCACTGGGACACACAGCCAGAATGGGAGATCTACAAAAGGGTTTATTTGCTCTCAGCCACTTAAGCACACCAAATGGCTGGTTTACATTCCAGGCTGAGGGTGTAAGAGAGTCCACCCCCATCAGAGGAGAGATGATGTCCCTGAGTCAGTGCCCCCCAAATCTCTATCTCCTTCCTTCTCAGGAGCTGGCCTTGGCACTGTCCAGAGCCAGCAGAGATCAAGGATTAGCACTAGTCTCCCGGACTCTGCCGGATCTGAGGCCTTTTCATACACACCGGTGAAGGGAGTACAACTCCAGAATTCAAAGGCTCGTTCCATGTTGGGTAAGGGTCTTGGACAGAAAGCTTAGATGTTCTGCCAGGGTCATCTGGGGTACCCCAAAAGCAGAGGAGCAGGTTTGGAGATAGAGGGTCCATGATTCGAGGGTCTACTCAGTCTCTCCGGGTGGGTGACTTGGGATACAAGCCCCAGGCACTGTCAGAGTGCTAACCAGGATTCCTGTTCCAGGGAAGAGGAGCCAAGGTGCCTGTGAAGTTCCCAGCCGGGCTCCTTAGGATACCCCCAAACTACCCAGAGGTCTTCATAGAGCTGTTTCCTTTGGGACTCTGGCTCCTAGCTGCCTGGGAGGCTTGAAGCTGAGCACTTCCTTGTAAGTAACACCTTTGGAAAGCAAGGAGAAGCAGATGACACCGTTAGTCCGCTTTCACCTAAGGGGAGAAACCAGCACCCCACGGGCCTTTAATCCTAAATGGGCCAATCCACTTAAAAACACTTAGTGTGGGCTGGGCAGGGGTGGCGCATGCCTTCAATCCAGCATTCAGGAGGCAGAGGCAGGTGTATGTCTGTGAGGCCAGCTTGGTCTGCAGAGAGAGTTCTAGGACAGGCAGGGGCTGTTATACAGAGAAACCCTGTCTCGGAAAAACCAAAAAAAAACTTTGGGTGAAAACTGCTGTAAATTTGCATTTCCAAGAAAACAGATGATGAGAGCTAGCTTGTGTTCAAAAAAAGAAAGCCAGCAAGCTCGTGTTCCTGTCTGTGGACTCAGCTGTGTGTCCGCTGTGGTCTATGGCAAAAGCAAAAGAACCCCGCCACAGTGTGTAGGTGGAGACCACAGATCAGATCCTGTGGCCCGTGGTTAAGGGAGTTACTTTGTTGAGCTGCAGAAGGGTTTCATCACACAGAATCAGACTCCTAAGCACAACACAGAAGGGAAGGATGCCTTCTGGGAGTGCAAGAGAACCTGGCAGGACATGATTTGAGAACCTCATCCCATCCAGCCTTCCCATGTCAGGGTACGAGAACATGGCAGGCAGGACAAGGGATAGCATGTCCCGGTGGACATGTCCTAGGACCTCCCTACTCCCCAGGCTAGACATGCCAATCTGGAGCAGACACCAGAGGCTAGTTCCAGATCAGGGGACAGTGGGCATCCCAGGGCCAGTTCTCAAAGGTATAGTAAGGGTCCTCAATGTAAGAGGACAGTCTGTCCGGAATCTGGAGATTCAACACAGTAACCATGGATGGATCTGGGGCTGGAGATGTAGGGAGAAAGGCTAAGCTGCATGGGAATAGACTGCCCGCCATGGCCAGAACATAAGAAAGATGTAGATGTTTCAGGAGCGGTCCTGAAAAGGGGTAAGGATAAATTCAAAAGGTATGAGAAGGAAGCCATAAGGATAAGTGGTGGTAGAGAGGACTCCAGTGTGGTCTAGACATGAGGATGCTGGGCAACATGGGTGGGGGAGAGGCCAGGGAATCAGTAGAGGCCAAAGGTACTGCTGTCCTGAGCACACAGATGCTCCACAGTTCTTGGGACCCATCTTGTGCCAGCCTTTGAAGGAGCTCCTGCAAGGGACACTCTTTGCCACTGCCTTCTCCTCTAGCCAGAAGTCAACCTGGCCAAGTTGTACTGCCCCACAATGCCCTTTAAACGCCCCCAACCTTTTATCTCATCTGCAACCCAGGGGCCAGAGGCTCGTCCATATAGGGCACACAGAGTCCAAAGCCAGACACTACGTGGAACCCACACTCACGCTTCCATTCCTCAAGGGTGCGGTCTACATCATCAAAGGAGTCATCGTATTTCTGGGCCTTGGGCTCATCCTCAGTGTCCTGCAGGGACTCAAAGTATGGATGGGCCAGTGCCTCAGCTGCCGTCACCCGCTGTTCTGCATCCAGCACCAGCATCTTTTCCAGAAGGTTCACAGCTGTGGGGAGAGCAAATCACGCCAAGCCACAGAATAGGACATACCCAGCAGCCTGAGACCTTCACCCCACCCAGCCCTACCTTGAGGGCTTGCATTGGTCAGGACAGAGGCAAAATCCTTCTTTTCCAGCTCAGGGAGGCCCTCCATGTAGTTCTTGGCCTATGGGGGGAGAAGACTGATAAGCCAGCTCCCAAACCCAAGCCCAGCCCACCACCCAGCTCCCCACTGACCTCAGCACTCTGTAGCTTCTGTACAAACTCAGGAGGAGGTGTCCCTGTCACCTTCATGATCTCCTTCAGCTGGTCCAGGTCTGTACCAAGGTCAGGAACACAGGGCAAGGGCAGAAGGTGGCCCCACCCAGCACCCACACCTTGACTGAAGGCCCATGATGCTCTACATAGAAGGATACGGTCATTGCCTTTGAACAGAATCTTTCCCGTAATCATCTCTGCCATAATGCAGCCAACAGACCAAATGTCCACTGAGATGGAAGTCCCATCAGTGCCCCATAGACAAGGATGACATTCATGTTCATGAGAGCCAAGAGAAGGGGACATGCAAGAGACCACATATGGGAGCCAAGTGTACATGGCCAGGAGGGGTGTACATAGAGGCACAGAGCACAAGCAGTCATCACAGAGGGTAGCAGCGTCCCACCCCAGCTCATTAGCCTCCCAGAGGTAGTGCCTACAAAAGGCTCCCTAGCAAGAAATGAGGAAGGGGGCTGGAGAGATGGCTCATCAGCTAAGAGCACTGGCTGCTCTTCCAGAGGACCTTGGTTTGGTTTCCAGCAACCGCATGGCAGCTCACAACTGTCTGTGCTCCAGTTCTAGAGGATCCAGTGCCATCTTCTGGCCCGTGCATGCACCAAGTACACATGTGATTGTATAGATATACATGCAGATAAGTACTTATATACATAAAATAAGTAAAATTCTTAAAAATGAAGAAGGGGCTGGACATGGTGACACAGGCCTTTTTTTATTTATTTATTTCATTTCAGGGCTGAGGACCGAACCCAGGACCTTGCGCTTGCTAGGCAGTGCTCTACCACTGAACTAAATCCCCAACCCCGACACAGGCCTTTAATTCCAGCACTTGAGAGGCAGAAGCAGGTGGATCTCTGTGGGTTCAAGACCAGTCTGGTCTACATTGTGAGCTCTGAGAATAGCCAGAGCTATATAGTGAGACCATGTCTCAAAAAAAAAAAGTATAAAATAATAATAAAGAAGGGCTGAGCTGAGGTATATCTCAATGATAGAGCACTTGCCTAGCATAAATAAGACTCTGGGTTCCATCCCCACACTACAAAAATAATTGAAAAATAAAAATGAATGGGTAACCGTGGGTGGTGTGCACTGGAATCTTTGGATAGATAGCCTCTTACCTGTCTGTGTGTAGCGCATCCAATTCAAGATGACCTCTGGTGCCCGGTACCACCGGGTCACCACGTAACCCGTCATCTCACTGTCTGCCTGTCTGGCTAGGCCAAAGTCTAGGATCTAAAGAAGATCGGGGAGGTGGAACTAAGGCACTGAGGACAAGCCAAATGTAGTCTAGAAGGCTCAAAGAAGCTGGGCTTGAAGTCTCCACACTGGAGCTTTTGCCCCCCTTTGGTCTTGGTCCCCCACCTCCCAGACTTTTCCCTGAGGTCAGTTCATCCGGCTCTACCCACCTCGGGAGAAAGTGCTAAGGATTTTCCTCTATTTTCCCATCCCCTGATCACCTTCAGGGGCCTCCAAACTCTTGCCCTGGGTGACTAGGAATGTTCACCCACTCTTTACCTAAAGCAGGTATCTGGCCCCAGGAACCATTAGCTGCTCAGTCTCAGATTGTCTGAGGTCTGCCTCTTTTTCTGGGCCAAAAGCCAAACGGACCAGTAGAGGGATAGAAGGGGTCCCCACCCCCGTCTTGGTCACCTTCGCCACCCAGTGATACCTTCAGCTCACAATCCTCATTCACAGCCAGGTTGCCAGGCTTCAAGTCCTGGGGGAAGAAAGGTGACCACTGTGACCCACCTGCCACAGCAAGGCCCAGGCAGCAATTCCTAGGGCCTCTAAAACAGGCCTGGCCCTTTTGAGGAAGGGCAGAGGGGCTGGGGTTCCCAGGGCAGGCTTTCAACTGGGGATTGATTATATACATCCTCCACCATACTTCTAGTTTGCCTTTTTATGGGTAAGCAATGGAAGCTGGGGTTGACCACTTCTGTTTACAGAGCTGGGGAGGGCCAGATAGGTAATCTCCCGGCCCCACCAGGACTCACTCTGTGGATGACACCGGCAGCATGGATATACTGTGGGAAAGAGGGAGTTCATTAGCCATCAGCTCAGGGAGCACTCCAAGCCACAGAGCCCTACCCTGCCCAACCAGGAAGCTCTGCCCACCTCCCTGGGGCCACCTCAGCCAAGCTTACCTTCAGCCCCTTCAGCATCTGGTACACAAGAAACTGGATTCTGTCTTCACTCAGAGTCTCATGCTTCATGAGCTTGCCCAGATCAGTGCCCATGAACGGCATCACCAGGTAACTGGAGGCAAGGGATGCAGCCAGTGGAACAAGGCTAGCCCCTAGACTTAAGCTAATACCCACTGGGCCTAGTTCATACCTTGCAAGACCGCATCCCAGCAGGGGCCCCTAAAGTATTACTCTGTAGCACCCGTCCTCACTAGCTTCAGGGTCCTATCATCCTATGGTGTTTCTACTCCCATCATGCCCTGCTAGGCTCCACTCTACCATCTGTCCATACCTATCCTTGGCTATTACACCATCTCAGTGCGTGCCCATATCCCCTCTTTCCAAAATGGCAGGCGGGGAATGGACTTTATGTCAGGGTTGTTTTGTTTGGGTTGGGGAGGCGGTGTTTATTTTTGAGGAAAGGTCTCACTTTGTAGCCCTGTCTGGCCTGGAACTTACTGTGCAGACCAGGATGGCCTCAAACTCACAGAGAGATCTGCCTCTGCCCTTGCCCCTGTCCCTGCCTCTTAAGTGCTGGAATTAAAGGCCGCACCACCATACTCGGGCTTGTTTTGTTTTCATTTTATTTTTTACATGTATGGATGTTTTGTCTCCATGTATATCTGTGCGTCATGTGTGTTCAGTGCTCACGGAAGCCAAAAGAGGGTATCAACTGTTCTGGGACTGGAGTTACAGACAGTTGTGAGCTACCATGTAGGTGCTGGGACTCAAACCCAGGTCCTCTGGAAGAACAGTCAGTGCTCTTAAGCACTGAGCCATCTCTCCAGCCCTTGTTTGTTTTGTTTTGTTTTGTTTTGTTTTGTTTTTGTTTGTTTGCTGTTTTGTTTTGTTTGAGACAGGGTCTCATGCAGCCCCAAATGGCCTCCAACTGCTGATCCTCCTACCTCTATCTCCCAAATGCTGAGATTACAAGTGTGTGCCAGCCACCACACTCTACCTCAGGGTTTTAAAATTCCTGACGAACGGGCATCATATGCCAGGTGAGCAGCTAGGGCTGCACCTGGAACTGGCACCTCAGATCATTCCGTTGTACTGATACCTCAGACACTGTGAGGGCCCAAGTGCTGGGCTTAGAAAGAAGAGAAAGTTTGGTTCTATGAGGGCTTGTCAGTATCCAGGGTACCTATAGTACATGGGAATGTGAGGAGCGAGAGGGCAGTAGGTAGGCATCTCAGCCTTCACTTGGCCCACGGAAAGAAGTTCTCAAACCCATTTAGAACCTGAAGCCAGTACCCAAAAGCTGCCCAGGTCCCTCCTGCCACACACAGGGTAACCAGGAATCTGGGGCAGGGGTTGGAGCTGCAAGGTTGGATGTTCAGGTGGGTGAAGGGAAGACAAAGGAGAATGGCATTATCACCCACCCCAGGGGGCCATAGTATATCTTGACCTATGCCAGTCAGCAACCAAGAGTATGCCTGCTACCCACCCACTCCAGCTCTTCCCAGGCCTCTGGTTGATAACAGTATGAGTCCAGGGATGACCAACCATAGTGCAGGACAGGCCCTATCTGCCAGCAAAAGGCAGCGACAGTTCAGATTTGGGGGCCACATGCTGGGTGCCAGGGTCTTGAACACAAACATCAGATCCAAGGTTAAAACTTGAGGCCATGTGAGGGTCCAAGTACCAAAGCTTGGAAGAAGAAAGAGACATGGCTCTACCAGGGCATGCTAGGCTTCATAGCTCCCAGGAGCACGTAGGAGTGTGTAATGAATGGGCTCTGGTAAGAAGAGTGAGTGGGCAGTGTGCACCCTATCCCTCACCTGGGCTATGGGAGAAGGCCCCCAACCGGACCCAGAACCTTTAAGCTGGCACCCTGAAGCCACCCAGGTTCCTCCCACCCACTGAGCCAGCCCAGGCCAGCACTTACAAGTCTGTGAAGTCATCCAGCGTCTCATCAGGCGTGAATACATCCAGTAGCCCAATCACCTGGGAAACAAGGACCAGACAGGATAGAGAACACATGCAAGGATTCAGTGCACGCCCAGGGTGACACTGTACCCCAGGCAGAAAACCCTCCTGTAACTATCCTCATCTCCTCCACTGTGCCCACTGTCAGCTCAGCCCCCACCCTGGTCCATGTGCCCACAGACACAGGCTATTTTTGGATGCTGACAGCCGGGATACTCTGGGGGGAGGGGCAGTCTCAAGTCTGGGTTGACTCCAGGCTTCTGAGCAATCCCGCCCCTTAGTCTTCCCTCCCACCTTTTTTTTTTTTTTTTCTCCCCAATGAAGCAGACCCAAGACCAAAGTGGGGACAGTCCCTTGGGAGGAATGAATACCTGGCAGGTCCTCCCTGGGGCCATGCCCTGGCTGTCAAGACCAAAGGGAAGCACCCATTTAAACACAGCTTCTGGTTGAGGGAGTTGGACAACAGATGGGCAATGTGACATCAGTTTCCTAGTACTTGGTTGGGGGACAGGAGCTCTGGGATCAAGGGAGGCCTCCTGAAGGGGGCTCATACTCATACGATGAGTAAATAAGCGAAGAGAGGCGGGGTGCCTGATGGCCAAAGCAGGAGTGTAAACACCTCCAGAGTAAGGAACAGAGAAGGAATCCAAGTGGCTGAAGCCCAGGCCAAAGAGGAACCAAGGAGAGGACAGAGGAAGAAGATTTGACTTAAATCCATAGAGCTGCTGTGGAAGGATTTTTGTTGTTGTTGTTGTTGTTTGTTTTTTGTTTTTTATTTTTTCGAGACAAGGTTTCTCTATGTAGCTTTGATGCCTGTCCTGGATCTCACGCTGTAGACCAGGCTGGCCTCGAACTCACAGAGATCCTCCTGGCTCTGCCTCCCGAGTGCTGGGATTAAAGCCATGCGCCATCACCACCCGGCTCTCTCTTTCTTTCTTTCTTTTTTTTCTTTTTTTTTTTTTTTTTTTTTTTTTTAGAGGGGGGCTGTAGAAGGATTTAAACAAAAATATAATGCTGAGGGCTGGCGGTGATGGCACACACACGCCTTTAATCTCAGCATTCGGGAGGCAGAGGCAGGTGGATCTCTGTGGGTTTGAGGCCAGCCTGGTCTACAAAGCAAGTTCTAAGACAGCCAGAGCTGTTACACAAAGAAACTCTGTCTCAAAAAAAGAAAAAGTTAAGAAAAAAAAAAAACAGATATAATGATGAATGTACTCCAAGTTTTAACAAAAGGACAGAGAGAATGAGGCAAGAGTAGACAGGAGGTAAAGGGCAGATGAGTGACCACTTTAGTCATGGCCAAAGTTGGGGGACAGATAAACCACAGATGTGACCTGAGGGCTTACCACACTCTGCAGAATAGATAGGGGATAGTGTCCTAGAGGTCAAGGTAAGTCCATCAAAGGAACTGACTTCTGCACTTTGTGGTACAGAATGTGACCCAGAGCCAAGGACCAAAGCTTGAGGAGAAGGCGAAAGGGTTTAGGGCTGGGTCTCTGGTGAGAGGAGCATACAGCCTGTCCAAACCTCAGTTTCCACATGAGAAGGTAAGCTACCATGGCAACCTCCCAGAAGGGGCTGAGGCATCCTGAAAGCTGGCCCTCCCAGGTGAGGGCAGGACAGCAGCTTGGTGTAAGACCCTTGGCAAGGCAGGGTTGACCCACAGACTCGCTCAGAAGTGGGGAGTGAATGAAGAGGCCCACAATCCTTGGCTGGAGAAGAGTACAGGATAGGTAGGTGGGTAGGTGGGAGTTGGGGGCTCTGAGGATGGGGGCGCCCACACCCATGAGAACAAAGCCTTTTACTGTTTGGCTTGTTTGTTTTTACTGTTTACAGGCCTTTGGGGAAGTGGGGAAGCAGACAAAGCGGAGCTGGCGTCCATCTTAAGCAGGCTTCACGAAGAAAAGAAAGAAAGATCCACCAGGTCGGGGCTAGAGAGATGGCTCAGCAGTTAAGAGCACTGGCTGTTTTTCCAGAAGTCCTGAGTTCAATTCCCAGCAACCACATAACCATCTATAGTGGGATCTAATGCCCTCTTCTGGCATAAAGTTGTACATGTAAATAGAGCCCCATATACATTAAATAAATAAATAAATAAATAAATAAATCTTTTTAAAAAATCCACCAGGTCAGCCAAGAGTGGCAGTGATGAAGCCATGGGGGGGGGGGGTCAGTTATGGGGTCAGTTTGCTGTTAGCTAGAGGGAGTTCATTGTTCCATGGGGCTATTGACTCTGATGGTCCTGGAGGTTAAAACATGTCAGGATTAGCGCAACTGCCCAGGTGGGAAGTGGGAGCAGGAATCGAACTTACAGCCTCAGGAAGAACCATATGAAGACAAAGCCCCCTGGTTGAGAGAAGGATTCTGAGAGAAGGGGTGGTCATGTGCATTATCCTGCCATGGGCAGGTAGGACTGAGATGCTTTCCCTGACGGGAGAAATGCACACCAACAATGGTGGCAGTAATGCTTCGCTCCTTAAATCCCGTATCCACAGAGACTGGAGGCTTTGGGATGATAGAGCCAGGGTGCATAATCCTAGCGACCTGCCTGCCTGGAATAGAAGACTCAGGAGGTGGGCAAAAGAAGACCTAGGGTGGGGAAGAGATGCCCCACCAACCTGAGTGGAGACAGGGTCTGGAGTGAGCCCTGAGGAGCCCTGAGGCCTAGAACATACCCTGACCACTGCCTGGGCTGAGAAAATAGAGGTGGACCGAAGGTGAAACCAAGCAAGCCACTGAAGCCAGGGCTGAACTTGTACCGTCACCCAGAAAGGGGTCTGGGATCTGCCTCCACTTCCCACCTGGAAGCTGCTGTTAGCTTACTCAAGCGGGAGGCTTAACTGGGTAGGAGGTACCCAGGCCCCGGGAAGCTGGGGCGGTGGGCAGGATTTGCAGGGGAGGGCAGGATGAGAGGTGGCCGGTGCACAGTGTCCGCATCTGGGACCGGCGTTGGACTCACGTTCTCGTGGCGCATGTGTTTGAGGAGCCGCAGTTCTCTGTAGGCGCGCTTGGCAAACAGCTCGGACTGGAAGGGCCGGTACAATTTCTTGATTGCCACCTTGTTACCAGTGCGGCTGTCTACTGCAGAGCTGCGGGGCGGACAGCTTGGCTAGAGAACCCGCCCGGTTATCGCCAGCAGCCGCCTGCCCTGCCTGCCGCCCCGCCCGGCGAACGCTCACCACACTGCACCATAGGCACCAGAGCCCACGGGCTGCAGGTCCTGGTACACGACGCGGACCTCCCAGGCCGTTTTGGTCACCTCCTGGCGGTAAAAGCCCTTGCGGGCGGGTGGCGGGGAGCTCATCCCCGGCCGGAGCACCGCGCCCCAGGACCGGACCCGGGATCAGGGGCTCCGCCCGCTCTCCCCAGGTCACTGCGTGGCAGGCGGGCTCCGCGCCACCCGCCCGCCTCTGGGGCTGTCCCTTACGGCCTCTTCTCTTGGGGTCGTCACCCTGAACTCCCTGTAACCGCCAACTCTCACCCGATCCTTGTCTCCGGCCGGCAAAGTGGTCCCTCCCGGCCCACTGACCAACCCGGCCCCCGAGCCCTGAACACGTGACACCCCCGTCTGCCCTCCGGCCCCTGCGGAAACCCGAGGAGGCCTCCGGGGTTGGGCGGAAGGCTTGGGAAGAGGGGGGGCAGGAAGCTGCCCCATAGCTCACACGGGACCTGGGGCGGGAGGTGGCGCTGAAACGCCTTGGCCGGACTCTATCCTTATTAGACTTCTCGGCCCTGGGGGTCTTAGCAGGTGCTTCTCTGGATTGCAACCTTTCCTGTCCTTCCAGAACTCCGAGCCCATTCTAGGCAACTTGAGCTCACCAACTTCTACTCCAGCCCCAGGTCAGGTTTACCTGCCCATTTACCAATCCCATCCCATCCCAATTGTTTTCCTGTTCCCCGGCTCAACTCTTCTTTCCCAAGGATGCCCCGCCCCTGGGGCTGATCCATTCATCTCCTTCTCTATGGATAGAAGAGGTATTTTGTTGTCTCCCAGACATCTCAGGTTGCATCCTCAACCCCATTGTGGCCACTAGCTCTCAGCTTCCCAATCTAGGAACCCGAGGAGTTGGTCATATAGGCCCTTCTAGGGCCCCTTTGCCCCTCTGTTCCCCGCCCTGGCCCCCACCTGGTATGTGGAGTGCCTCCTTCAAGCACTGAATAGGACTGGCCCTCTATCTATCCCACCTGCTATCCATCTTGACCTTCAAAGCCCGGAATGAGCTAAAGGTGTGTGCCCCCAGGAAAAAAAAAAAAAAAAAAAAAAAAAGGAGATCCTATGTAATGCCTTCATGTGAGCTTTCTCTCTGGGGTCTGGCCCAGACCTGAACCAGATGCGTCCTGGAGGGTACAGCCACCAACCTTCCCACAGCCTAGTGACCAAAGTCCATTCCAGGATCCCACTGGGTGGATGAGTAGTAACAAGATCCCCCAGAACTCTCTTCCCCTCCCTCCATGCCTGCCTGCCTGCCTGCTGCCATGAATCAGCAGCTCAAGGCCAGCCAGAGCAGCTTTACACCTGGGCTGCTGCTGCTGCTGATGTGGCACATTCACAAGCAGACAAGAGTGAGCAGAGGGAGCTCTGGGCCACTCAGACCACATCTGCCTGTATCCTGTGCCCTATATGCCCTGGGAGGCTTCTGGCCACCCACCCATCCCCTCCAAAAATCTCCCCAGTTCCCCTCCTTATTCTAGGGGGGACTAAGCCAGACCAGACTTTGGAACGAGGGCCATATATTGGGCTCTACTCCTGCGGCCAGTCCCCCAACACTAGGTCTCCCCTAGGACCAGCTGCCAGACTAAGGCCTCTGGAGGTCCAAGATTCAGCACATGGGGCATGATACATAAGCTGGCTGTATCCTGAGCTAAGGTAGCCTTTTTGCCTTAGCCAGGAAGGAAAGGAAAGCTATTTCCCGTATCCTGTCCAATCCCTGAGGAAGAACTGGCCTTTACTCCAGAGACAATCCCACCCCATCACCCCACCCCAGAGCCAGCTTCATCACTGAGTAAAAGGGAGCCAAGCCTGTCCACTGAATCCCAATGTACATAAAACAGCAGAGACCAATGTGGGATGGCTATCACACCATTTCCCCCCTTTAACCTGTGGGTCTTATCCTGCACTAGTCTCCCAGGTTCTTGACCCCTCCAAGGAGCTGTGATGGCACCAGAAATGACCACTGCTCTCACTCGGCGATCCAGGGGTGCAAAGTCTGTGGGGCTGGCTGGAAGAGGACCAAGCCAGGGGTCCACCCACCCCTCCAGGCAGCAGGAGCGGTAGAAGCGATAGGGTCTGGAGCCTTCCACACCAACAAGAGCAACAGGGAAACCCCTTTATTGTGCACACTAAGTGCAGGCACTTGACATCCAGAGCCCCCTGATCCCTGATAGCAGAAGTTCATCACCTCTTCGGGGAGGAGCCACACCGCCAGCCCGCCTTCCAACAGCACCCTACCTCCAAAGTTACTTGGTCAGCTCCTCTCTGGGGAAAGGGGAGATGAAGGATGCCTCACAGACCACAGCACCCCAGACCAGCTGCAGAGGTACAAGGGTAGGTGGAGGTAGAATGTGGACAGACGTTTGTCAGCTTTGAATCAAGGTCCAGGAGCAAGACTGTCCAAGTTCATATTCATGGGTGCTGTCCACCTAGCATCCTTGAGATTAGACCCCCTCCTTCATCGGCTTCCCAGCAGGCATTGTGTCCTTGTGCCCCAGGATCCTGCAGCAGCTCCTACACCCTAGCAGAAAAGTCCTGGTTTTGGCTCAAACGAATGGATCTTGGCACCTCTCCGAGCCTTAGTCTATCTAATTCACAACTGGGTCTCAAGACCCATTAGGTAACAGGAACTTGGGAAAGGGCAGGCAAGAGTGTCTCCATCTTAGGTGCCCTACCAGAAATGGCTGCTGACCTTTGGATGCTCACAGATTCATACACACCAGCACCTGCCTGCATATGCTCTGATGTGTACACCAGGAACATACACTCATGCCCATTTGTCCACATATCACAGGTAAACACAAAGCTGCAGCTGGCTTTTCTGATTAGACACCTGGTGATGGTCTCTGCCTTGCCACCCCCAGAGGAAACTCCACTCAGTTGGGTGGTGGGCACTGGCCCTGCCTCAGCTTTCAGCCACTCACTTCCAGGTTGAGCTGCTCCAACCACTGTGACTCCCACCCCCTCAGAGTCTTCGGGGGGGGGGGGGCATGGCCCATTTGCCTTTCTCCCAATCCAGAGTCTTCAGAGCAGAAGAGATTCCAGACAGGGACACATTCAGATCCCCCACAGAGGTCCCAAGGAGAACCTGGGTGGACCAAGGTAGGCCCAGAAACACTACTGCCTGGACTCCAGCACATAATGGCAGGCATATGTACACATTCGTGCATTCATGTGTGTTAGATGTGTAGAGTTTTCTCAAGGCAAAGGGTCCCAGGTTACGTGTCAGGGCTGCCTGAGAGGCACCTCTTGAGGAAAACTGGAAAGCTGAGGAAAGGGGGCAGGCCCAGGCCTCCCCTCAGGCCTCACTGCTCAATCTCATGGGTGCCAGGCAGCTGCGATGGCTCCAGGGGCTTGAAGCTAAGGACTTCCTGGTAAGTAAGCTCTGGGGGAATGAAAAAAAAGGGGGGTGAGATTGTGCTGTTCCCCCCCACACACACAACCCGGTTCCTCATCTGCATGCATGGTATCTGCTTCCCAGCCCACATCTACCACTGCCTAAGCTGAGAAACAGAGCCTGCCCCACATTGTCCTCCAAGTTTCTGACACACACACACACACACACACACACACACACACACCCCTTTCATGTCTCACTCTGGAGTACAGACATTCATGTGGTTTCCCCTCCCAGGCCACTTGGGGGCAAGTTCTAGGGAGTTTCTTGCATGAAACATGTAAAGTCTTGTTGTGAGAAAATGCAGCCCACAGACTTCTTGGGCACTGCTCCCTCTCCCGTGCCCCCTTGCCCTGTGCTCACCCTTCCACTCCTCCAGTGTGCGCTCCTTGGCCTCAACACTTTCATCATAGGGTTCAGCCTCTGGCTCATCGTCAGGATCATGGTACTGGCTGAAGTAGGCATGGGCCAAGGCTTCAGCTGCACTGACCCTCTGGTCACTGTCTAGCACCAGCATCCTTCCAAGGAGGTCTACAGCTACAGGAATGAGGGTTAACACCACATCCGGTCCTGGATCTGAAGCCCAACCCATACCCAGTACCAGTCCTCACCCAGAGGGTTGGCTCCATGGAAGACACTGCTGAGGTCCTTCTGGGGCATGGGGGGCAGAGACTGGATGTATGTCCGGGCCTGGGGACACATAAGAAGGGCTTGAAGGACTAATTATCCTCCATTCCCATGACTCCAAACTGGGCAGAAGGCTTCAGGAGATGGCCCTGATGCATTCATTCCAATCTGCCTGGCAGGTGCCCCAGCAAGCCAGAGTCTTGCTCTCGAAGTCTGGGGGCTCCCTAGCTGGGTGGTGGTGACACACACCTTTAATCCCAGCACTCAGGAGGCAGAGGCAGGTGGATCCCTGAGTTCAAGGCCAGCTTGGTCTACAGAGCAAGTTCCAGGACAGCCAGGGCTACACAGGGAAGCCTTGACTCCCAAAACAAAACAAAAAAGTCTGGGGACTCCAGACCTCCACGTGGCTTCTGGTGATGTCTGCAGAAGCCAAATATTCAAAGCTTCCTCTGCTCTCACCTGCCTCTACTGTCTACAGCTGGAGGAGTTCCTGTCAGTACTGATGGGTTTGTGCTCCACTCTTGCCCCTACCTGGAGATGTCCTCCTGGCTCACCTGCTTCTCCCTGAAGGGTTGGGTTTCTAGTACAAGCTCTGTCCTGCTCTGTCCATGTCCCCCACAGGATGCCCATTTATCTGCATACCACCCCCTCCCCAACATGACTGGGTGCTTGGTCAGCAGAAGAACAAACAGATGGACGGATGGCCACTAACTTACATGCTCCGAGGATATCTTTGCCAGAACCTCAGGGCTGGGTGTGCCCACCACCTCCATGATTCTCTTCAGCTGGTCGATGTCTACCTAGCTCAGGAAACACCTGGTGGCCAGTCTTTCCAGCCCCAGCCCCTGGTACACTGGGGAGCTGTGGCTCAGGACAAGGAGCCCCACGTGACATGGCATAAGAGGGAAGACTTCGGAAAAGGGCTGGTGACCACCCCTACCTACCCTGTAGGATGGGACCCCAGCTTGACCCTGCTCCCCAAGGATACAGTCGTTGCCCGGAAAGAGGGCCTTTCCTTGGAGAAGCTCAGCCATGATGCATCCCACAGACCAGATGTCCACTGTTGGGGGAGAATAAGGAGACTCTTTCAGTCTGCTACCCCCAAATTCTTCCTGTGGAGCTGGGGAGAAGCCTGCTCAATGACCCTCAGTCATATCCAGAACCAAAGAGACCAGTGGAGTTCTGTCCCCTACCCTGAGAAGAGGTATGAGGACACCCACCAAGTCAGAAGCCTTTCTAAAGCTGGTCCCACCAATTTCTCTTGCCCCTCACTCAGAGCTCCAAAGCATGCTCTTCTCCCTTTCAGCCCTTCTTCCTATGCCCAATTTGTCACCTTCCCTACACATTGGTGTGAGCACTGCCTGCCCACCCTTCTAGGACAGGGCCACCGTGGAGGGTCGACAGCACCTGTCTGGTTGTAGTGCATCCAGTTCAGCATGATCTCTGGCGCCCGGTACCAACGTGTGGCCACGTATCCAGTCATCTCCTCATCAGCCTGGCGCGCTAGCCCGAAGTCCAGGATCTGGAGGACCACAGGCGTTATGTAAGACCCCTATCTCTCTGTGCGCTCCCCACCGTTCGCACACCCCACCCCACCCCTTACCCTAAGCTCGCAGTCCTCATTCACCGCCACATTGCTGGGCTTCAGGTCCTGCAGGGTGGGTGGGGTGGGCGGGCGTGAGTGCGGCGGCCGTGAGCCCGGGCAGAGTGACTGACCCTCACCCTCGCCCACAGCTGCACCTACCCGGTGGATGATGCCTGCCGAGTGGATATACTGCAGGGGAGGGCAGACCGGGTGAGCCCAGGCTCCGTCCCGTTCTGCCCCAACCCAACGCGGTCGAGGGAACGAACCCCAGAGCCCACGCGCCCCACCTTCAGCCCACGCAGCAGCTGGTAGACAAGGAACTGAACATGCTCATCGCTCAGTGCCTGGCACTTGACGATGTTATTCAGGTCAGCGCCCATCAGGGTGGTCACCAGGTACCTGCAACAGGGTCAGGAGTTAGGACTGTGTCTCGCTACCCCCTCCCCGACTAAGCTCCCAAGGCCACCGCCAAGCCTGCCCAGGCCGCTCACACTTCGCTGAAATCCTCGATGGATGTGGCCGGCGTGAAGACGTCCAGAAGCCCTATGACCTGGGCAGGGAACCGAGGCAGGACCACAGCACAGCTGTAGGCAACGCCCCGCTGGTTTGAGCCCCGCCCATATGGGGGCGTGTCCCCTAAAGGCCCCTCCCCTCCCGGTTCGCTCCCGCCCCCACCAGGCAGTGTCGGTTGTTCAATCCCCACACCACTGGCCCGCCCTCTCACGTTCTCGTGCTTCAGGTGTTTGAGGAGGCGCAGCTCGCGGTAGGTCCTCCTCGCGTGGATCAGGGATTGGAAAGGGCGAGACAGCTTCTTCACAGCCACCTTCTGGCGCAGACGCGCGTCGTAGGCCGAGCTGCAAGGTGGGCGAGTGAGGCGATGCGCGAGCGCCTGGCCTGAGTCCACCCTGCGCCGGAGTGCAGGAGAGCAAGCCTCCGCTGCTGGTTCCAAGACCTAGGAGGCCGGTCCCTGCCTGCTGTCTCCACGCCGCCCTTCTTGGACCTCCCTTAGGAGACCCCCTTGAGTAGACTGAGCGTTCTCCGGCAGAGTTGGTTTTTGTTTTTTTGTTTTTTTTAAATCTTTTCTTCTCTCGTGATTCTAGCCCAAACCTAAGACTCTACTCACAACGAGACCGCTGCATGGAAAACACGCTAAGAACATGTCCACGGACACTCCCTCAGCAAGCAGCCCTCCTCCTTCCTTGCCGTGAGCAAGGGAGGCTTACCTACAAAGCCGTGAACACCCCACCCCCACGCCTCCGCACGTTAGATTGAGGAAGGAAGAGGTGTTTATTGCATCCTAATTTGTAATTGAAGCTGGACGTGGTGGTTCAAGCCTGTAATCCCAGCTCTTGGGGAGGCTGAAGCAAAAGATCTGAAATGAGTTCAAGGCTAGCTGGTGAAACACTGTCTTATAAAAAAGCAAAGAAAACCCCTACACACAACATATAACTGAACAAGTGGATGGTAGGAAATGTTCATCCCGGGTGGGTTGGGTGCTCTCTGGCCCACTACCTGGAGACTGGAGGACCCTCCACCTCTACCCTTCTTTCTTCCTTCCTTCCTTTTTGGTTTTTTGAGACAGGGTTTCTCTGTGTAGTCCTGGCTGTCCAGGAACTCACTCTGTAGACCAGGCTGGCCTCAACCTTACAGAGATCCGTCTGCCTCTGCCTCCTGAGTGCTGGGATTAAAGGCATGTGCTACCACCACCACCCAGCTCCTCTTCACCCTTCTGTCCTTCACTGGAAGGCCTCAAATGAGCAAATGAGAACACGCCCTCTTCTGTATTGGTGGGACCTAGACCAGCATGATCATGAGCTGTGGTCATAGGGCTTTTCCCCACATTCTGGTCCCACTGCCCTCAAGACTGGAGCAGCTATGAACCCACTGAAGGAGCCTAGCTGGCTACAGTCTCTTCATCTCGGGGTGCACCCTTCCCTGCAGTGAATGGAGACAGGATACCACCCATTCCCACCAGGCGAGAGAAGGCAAGGATAGGACATGGTGGATCTGGGATGCTCATGAGACTAGAGAGTCGTGGAGGGAAGCTGGTTCCCTATGATAAACGGAACATCGAAATAACTCCTGGGGTGAGGTGTGGTGGGAGTGGCCACTAGAGCCGCAGATCCCCCTGTTCCATTGCATCTGTACAAGTTACCAGGAGTTGGCATCCTATCACCAACCTCAGTAGAGCAACTGAACAAACGCAGCATCACAGACCAGTGGAGACCCACCCAGGCCTCACTTGGGAAAGTTGGCTGCCCCCAGTAACTCCTAGATGGTCAGCCCCCAGACAATTCCATCTGAGTCCATATCCAAGCCCTCTGCAAGATGTCTGCCCCCCTTCCTCCTCACCCCACTCCCACCCTCCTCCCTCTCCCCCTCCCCTCCCTCCCTCCCTCTAATTTATTACTGCATTATTTGTTTTTTTTTGTTTTGTTTTTTTTTTTTGGTTTTTCGAGACAGGGTTTCTCTGTGTAGCTTTGCGCCTTTCCTGGGACTCACTTGGTAGCCCAGGCTGGCCTCGAACTCACAGAGATCCGCCTGGCTCTGCCTCCCGAGTGCTGGGATTAAAGGCGTGCGCCACCACCGCCCGGCGCATTATTTGTTTTTAAATGGGATTTTGTGTAACATCCTCCTCTTCTACTTGCTGAGCCCATGAGCATCCCAGACACAGCCTGTCTTATCTTTTCCTCTGTCCTGCTCCTTGGGTATTGGGGGGGGGGGGGAGATCCTGTCTCTATCACTGTGGAGGGGGGTACACCCTAAGAGAAACAAAAAGGAGATAAGGAACAAGTGTCATCAGAACAAGCTTATCCATCTCATAGTACTAGGATTATAGACTACAGACGTGCGGTGCCATCCCATGACCAAGCTCACTATGGGCCCTGTAAAGCAGGACTGGTTTCCTCTCTATTACAGAATCTGTAAGATTTCATCAGCAGCCCTGCCGTCAGAGCTTTGACACAGGCGAATGACAGCATAAGATCCAAGATTTGAGCCTCAGCCCCCATTCCCAGTGCTGGGGTGTGGGGCACATATCCGTGTCCACACCCTTGACCAGCCTGTCAACACGGACTATCTGCACCCATTCTCCAATCCCGGGTGCCTGGGAGCTAGCTGGCTTCAGCCAACCTGTACTCTGCCCGGATCAAGACTCTAACCCTTGATCCTCAAGCCCTAGCTGCGGGGCTATATCCTGAGATCCTTTGTTGGGTAGACTGGGGTAGGGTGTAGACAGGAGGGTAGATGTCTGATTCTGCTCAAGCCTCTGTCTGAGACTCCTAGGACACTGGAGGAGGGGTAGTAGGATCCACGAAGAGTTTGATGGCTTCCGAAGAGGAGAGGTCTCCCCACAGCGCTGGGAGCCCCCTTTTCAAACACTCAGGTCTGGGGGCATGTTAGACCCTCCAGCTATTTAGACTCTGCCCCAAATAACCCGGATGGCTGCTCCATTTAGCAGCCCCAGAGACTTGCTCTCCCGCCAGCTGTGACGCCGCGGGATTCGGCCTTACTGGGAGAAACTAGGGATCAGAGATGGGGGGGACGTTAGAGGACCCCCTCCCTACCAACGAGTGTAATCTAGTAGGAAAAGTTTCCTCCGTGTCCCCCTCCCCCCCATTCATTCTTCAGAAGCGTGCCGGCCGGGGGCGGAGGCAGGGCGAGGCCCCTCCCCACGCCGGGAACCCCACGTCGCGCTGGAGGGTCGCGCACACTTTCCCGCCCAGCTCCCACCAGATCCTTGCCGGCCCCTACCAGACCGAGCCGTAGGCGCCGGAGCCCACCGGGCGTAGGCCCTGCAGCCGCTGCGGCACCTCCCATACTGTTTTGTTCAGCTCCTGCCGGTAGAATCCCGCGCGCGGACCCGACATATCCGCAGCGGCAGCTGGAGCGAGCGCCCCGGAGCCCCGGAGCCCCGCGCAGCACCCGGCCCGCGCCCCACGCCCAGCAGGCGTGAGCACCGCTGAGCAAAGCGGGGTGGGGGGTGGGGGGCTGCGGCGCAGCAGGGCGGGGCGGCGGGGCGGGGCCGAGGCCGGGCGGATTTCCCCAGCCTGGCGACCGACCGGGGGCGGGGAAGCGGGAGGGGGGTGGAAAAGGGATGGGGGGGAGTGTTCCCGGAGACAGACGTGCAGCTTCCTGCCCCTGGGAGACGGCGACAAAGGAGAAAGCCGTCTTCTCTCTCGTGGGGATGACGAGCAGACCTCTTGCTTGTATTTCCCACCTTCGCCTTCTGCATGCCGCGCGCGCTGCCCCTGCCTTTCCCCGGGTCCCAGCTCTGATTCCGTCCTCAGAAATGAGGGGAAATTGTTAAAAAGCGAGCTAGAGCACATGGTGAGGATGCTTGCAGAACAAAAAACACTAGCCATGTAAAAACTAAAGGCTCTGGGTGAAAAGGAGCGCCACGGCGCTAACCCAGGGCCCCACCGTGGGAGGCGCGTTGTGGTCTGGGCGAGGAGGACGCTTCCCTTTGGCATTAGTGGTTCACCTTCCAGTAGACTTACCTTGGTGACAGAGCCTTCAGGGGACGTTATCTACCCTGCATCTTGCCCTAACCTAGGTCTAGGAGGAGCTCCTGGAAGAGGTGAGCTCTCGGCGGCCAGTCAGGACCAGGGACAGCAGCAGCACCATGGTTGGGGCCACAAGGTTTGGTCCCCAAATGAATCCTTTTTGGTATTGGGTATTTTCCCTTCGTATGAAGCACCCACCTCACTGACATCCTCGAAACGCACCCAGCCCTAACTTTCTCAGGCCACTAGCACGAGGTGGCCCAGCAGGTCTGCCACCCAGGCAGGCGCAGTTCAGTTTGTCACCAAGTATAGAAAGCTCCCGTTTTCCTGGTGTTTTCGAGGTGGATGGATACTCTCATGTGCAGTATGGTCTCACCGGTATGTGTCACTCTAAGACAGCGGTTCTCAACCTGTGAGTCTCCACCCCGACCATCAAAAAACACAGATATTTATATTATGATTCATAACAGTAGCAAAATTACAGCTATGAAGTAGCAACGAAAATAATTTTATGTGTTGGGGGGTCACTGTAACATGAGGAACTCTTTTTTTAAAGATTTATTTATTATGTATACAGTGTTCTGCCTGCATGTATCTCTGCAGGCCAGAAAAGGGCACAAAATCTCATTGCAGATGGCTGTGAGCCACCACCATGTGGTTGCTGGGACTTGAACTCAGGACCTCTGGAAGAACAGCCAGTGCTTCAAACCTCTGACCATCTCTCCAGCCTGAGGAACTCTACGAAAGGGTCACAGCATTAGGAAGGTTGGAAACCACTGCTCTCGGCCCTACTTTAATTCACACTTAAAAGTGAACATGGAGTCAGGCGTCACGGTGCACACCTTTGATCCTAGCACTCAGGAGGCAGAGGCAGGTGGATCTCTGGGAGTTCAAGGCCAGCTTGATCTACATTTGTGAGTTCCAGAACAGCCAGAGCTATATAATAGAGACCCTGTCACACACACACACACACACACACACACACACACACACACACAAACAACCTTGTCCCCCAATAAAGAAAGTGAAAGTGAACATGGACCTAGTGTGGTAGCTTCCATCTGTAATTCAAATGCTCAGGAAGCTAAATATGGAGGACCACAGCAAGTTCAAGGCCTTTCTGGGCTACATAGTGAATTCAAAGCAACCTGAACTACAGAGCGAGACCCTGTCTCAAGGCAGAAAGAGAAAGAAAGAAAAACCAGGTATGGTGGCACACATCTTTAACCCTAGCACTCGGGAGAGAGAGGCAAGTGGGTCTTTGTGAATGCAAGCCCAGCCTGGACTGCAGAGCAAGTTCCAGAACAGCTAGGGCAACACAGCGAAACCCTGTCTCGAAAACTAAAATAAATAAAGTAAAACAAATAGTAATATAATGTAAAATATAAATTAAAAATTGTCAGCTAAGCTGGGCAGTGGCGGCGGCGAATGCCTTTAATTCCAGCACTCGGGAAGCAGAGGCAGGTGGATCCCTGTGAGTTTGAGGCCAGCCTGATTTACAGAGTGAGATCCAGCCAGGACTACACAGAGAAACCGTGTGAAGAAACACAACAAAATAAAACAAAACAAATCGTCAGCTAAACTAAACTAAGCCAGTGAAGTACCAGGCACTAGAAGTATCTACCGTGAATCCTGAGATAGAGTGGGGCATACAAAGTGGCCAAGGAAATAGCTCCAAGCCTCAGTCTCTAGCCCCTCACAAGACTTTGCCTAAGCCCCAGGCCATCCTTGGCAGCAGCTTCCCCTCTGGGAGCCGTTCTCAATCCTGGAGCCTAGCCAGAGAACCTGAGGGTGGCCCCAGCCCCCACTGCTCAGGACAATAAAGCTCAGAGAGCACCTTTCCCGGGGGTGGGCTGAGGTTTTGTGCAAAGCTAATGGAGCTTCAGCTAAAGGCAGAGGAGGGGGGGGGGGAACTGAGCCAGGGTGATGGTGGGGGGTTGGGAACCTTGCCTACACAGTGGCCAGGAGGGTAGTGGCCTTTGTCTGTACAGCAGCAGGGCAGGGCCAGGCAGTTACCAGGGTAACCTGCCTTGTCTCCTCCACATTCCCAAGGATGCCCAATTTGGCTCAACTGGAAAGTGGGAAAGGGGGCAGGATGAAGGCTTAGGACAATAGTAGCCACATACCCAGGAGGGCCTCAGACCAATTTTCCTGACTGCTTCCACCACCCCCAAGTCCAGGTGGTCAGAGCTGACAACTGTTAGCCAGGGCTTAGACCTAGCCAGACTTAGCTCTCACACAGTGGTGATTCTGGTCCTCAGCAAACTGTTCTGGACTCCTCTTTCCACCTGTTGTGCCCACCCACGGGTCCCAGGTGCCTTCTGAGGACTGTAGGATCAAACACTACAGGGAGTGGCCACCTAAGTTTAAGTTGGTAGTGAGTGCTAGAGGTCCCCTTGAAGGATAGCCCTGAAGCAGGCACAAGGTGGCATTGTAATAGAGGGCAGGTGTGTTGGGAGCTGCAACATAAAAAGTCCAGGACTCTGTCTCCATCCTCTGCTATGATTTAGTGCCACCCCTAAATATCAACCCCATCTTCTATTGCCCGCTATGTTCAAGCCCCCTTTTCAACTAGACAGTTCCCCAGTGGTTAGCTTGCCCACTCAGATCCCACAGATTCCGAGAGTGGTCAGAATGCACTTTGTGAAAGATAAATCTGGAAGAAGGAACTGATTTAGGGGGAGGTACTACAGGTTGCCTACCACAGCCCCTTCTCCTCCTGTCTCTAGTACAATGGAAAGAAAGTGGTCATAGAGGAAAGCTAGAGATCATCCCTGGGTTTGTTGGTGATGCTGCTTCAACTCAAGGTTGGTCTCATGCGCCTATCCATCCCTAAGCACTCCAACACAGAGGCCAAGTTTTTACCCTTTGCTGGTTCCCCAGGACAAGCCCCCGAATCTCTGCACACACTTGTCTACTCTTGAAGGAATGTGAGGAATAAGGATGGACACCCCACCTGGAACCTGCTGGGACTGCCGACCACCCCCAAGCTTAGCAGTGTGTATGCTTCTGTCCAGTGAGAAGATGGTCTTTAGGGGTCCACTCTGGAAGCCAAGCCTCAAGGTTCCCAGTTCTTTTATCCCAGCTCTGCATTCCAAAACATGACCCCTTCACCCCTGCTGACTTAGTGATACTTAGTTCAGATTCCCTGGCCAGTCTTGTATTGAAATCACAGTAGATGCATCACTTCAGGGGGGATATTGACTGTTGGTCTTGTACTCCTTCTTGGGAGAGACAGCCCCCCAATCAGGACTCCCCAGACATAGGATGTGACAGTGCATTCTGGGAAGAGTTCAGGATGGGATCAATGGACAGAATTTGAATCCAGCCAGAATCACACTGGACCACTTTACTTCCTGTTATGGAACACTGATGAGTAGGTATCTGGAGAGGATGGGAGGCTCCCCAAGGGCAGACCCACTTGTCTAGCTTGCTGCTGGGTTCTCTGTCTCCTACAGTGCCCTTAGCAGAAGTGATTGTGGAGCTGGGTGTGGTGGCACACACCTTTAATCTCAGAGACAGAAGCAGGCAGAACTGAGTTCAAGGCCACTTCTGGGCTACAAAGCAAGTTCCAGGCCAGCCAGGCTTACACATTGATAACCTTTCAAAAAACGAAACAAAACACAACACAAAAAAACCTTGTGGAGTGAATGAGGCTCTCTGTGTGTGCGCGTATCTCAGTTTAACTCACACTGGAATACTTTCTAGGTCTAGAGCCTGGGGATTAGGAGCAATCCTCTTTCCTACCGTGGTTTGAATGAGAAGACCTGATAGGCTCATGTTTGAATGCTTGGTCCCCAGTTGGTGGACTGGTTAGGATTAGGAGGTGTGGCCTTGTTGGAGGAGGTTTGTCACTGGGGGTGGGCTTTGAGGTTTCAAAAGCGCATGCCAGTTGCAGTCTGTCTGTCTCTGCCTGTAACTTTCAGAACAGAGATGCCTTGCCTGTCTGCCGCCATGTGCCCCACCATGATGGTCATGTACTAACCCTCTGAAACTGTAAGCAAGCTCCCAAATAAATGGTTTCTGTTCTAAGCTGCGTTGGTCATGGTATCTCCTCACAGCAACAGAACAAGAACTAAGACATACACTAACAGATTCCTGGAACTCATGGCCTCATGGCACCACTGACTCTCTGGCTGTGACTCTTTTTTTTTTTTTTCCAAGACAGGGTTTCTCTGTATAGTTTTGGTGCCTGTCCTGGATCTTGCTCTGTAGACTAGGGTGGCCTCGAACTCACAGAGGTCCTCCTGGCTCTGCCTCCCGAGAGTGCTGTGTCACCACTACCCAGCTTAGCCGTAGACTTTTTATCCTGTAACATCTTGCAGCATCTTGTGGCACCCAGCAGAAGCTGATCTCAAGGCCCCCTTGGGACTCACTGTGCACACGATGTTCACACATATGTGCCCAGAAAACATGTGCCGTAAGGCGGTCACCACACCTTGGAAACAGGTATGGAGGACCAGCCGGGTAGCTCAGAGGTGAAAGGAGCTTGCCACCAAGCCTGATGACCTGTGTTTGACCCCCAGAACCCGTAAGGTGTAAAGAAGCGACTCCCGCAGAAACAAGTGTGGGGATACACAGTTAGGATCAAGCGCACACCCCTCCTACTCTTGTCATGTGGAAAAAAGGTGGAGGAAAGTCAGGAGAGGGTGTGGAAGCTGAAGGCTGCCGAAGCCCAAGATACTACAACTAGCCTAATCCCTGTGTCCAGAGTGACCCCCGACTGGCCCCCACAGGGGCCTATTTTGGTATCCGGAAGGAGGCTGTGAGCAGCACAGGCCCAAGGGATGATGGGGCAAGGTGAGTAGGGACAGATGGGCAGCCCAAGGAGAAACCCAGCCAACCAGAGAGTGAAAAAGACAACTGTATTATTGGATTTACAATCAAGATTTACAAAAAGGGATGGGTGGTCCTGGGGGGGGATGCTGCTCCAGCATCCCCAGATCCAGGCAGGGCCTCCAGGACAGCCTGTTTGACAGCTGAGACCAGGACCTCAGTTTTCTGGGTCCCTCTGGCCACCCGGGCCCCGACGTCTGACGTCCAGCTTGACCTTAGAGGTGGAGCCAGTGATGGCCCTCAAAGTCCACCTGGAGTGCCTGCGCCCCATGGGGAGGCTCAGGTGAGGTCAGGAAGGCATCGTACCGCTTTTTCTTCTCCTTCCATCTGGCAGACAGATCCAGTCCAGGAACTGGCCATGGGAGCTACAGGCCAAACTCAGGGTATCTGAGGAGGTTAGGCTGCTGGTGCATGGGAAGGGGAGGCCAAGGCTCCACTGCCCCCAGTGGCCCAGTGTGGCTTTGTAAGGCACATTTGCGAATTACTCAGGAGACAACACAGAGAACACCCGATGCTGGTGCCATTGGAAGGAGCTGGTGCTGACTCGGGCGCCCGGGCAGTATTGCTCAGGAGAAAGACGCTACAGTCTACAGGAGGTGGGCCCACTACGCCCACTCCAGACACCTTGGGTGCAGCCTCTACTGGAGAGAGAGAGAAGAACTCAGCTACAGCCGGTGCAATCTCACGCCAAGGGGCTGCCCAAATGCCATGGTACCACACACCTGCGTCCTGAAGCAAGTGCTGATGGTCAGAGGTCTGTAACCTTGTTCTCAAGTGCAGCGGCAATCTGCTGCAGGCGGAAGGCCAATTGCATCTTCTGGGCTGCAGGGTCCTCCTCCAAAGCATTGATGATCTGGTGGGGCGGGGGTGGGTGCAGAGATGGACACAGAGGGGACCTGTCAGGTAACGGGCTGGGGGGTGGGTGGGGGGACAGGCTGTCCTGCATTTCACCCCAGGGACACAGACCATACCTCGTCATAGTACTTTTGGGTGTACTGGTAAAGCTGGTGCAGTGCCACAAGTGTGTTCAAGGAGTCTGTGTGTGCCTGGAGAACGACAGGATTACCCACTATGAGACGGGGCTACGGGAGCCCCAAGACCAGTCCCCCAGAACAGCAGGTTGTCATGTGTTGGCTGGGTGGCAACATCACAGATACACCGGTAAAAGGGCCACGCCCTGGTAAGGCCACATGCAAAGCCCATGCACATGGCAGTAGCTGCTCAGCCATAGCCAGGACAGCAGGTATGGCAGGGCCCTGAGCTGCCCATCGCCTACACATCAAGCCTCTAGACACATGTTCGTTCGCCTCTTCCTAGGACTCAGCTACACTCAAGGCAGCTTGCCAGACCAACATGCCCATTCGGCCATCCTCTGCTTCCTTCATCATAGTAGTTTCAACCTCCACTGTGGTTCAGTGGCTGGCTCAGCAGTGAGCAGGAGAGCCCTTGCTCTTGTGGAACTCTGTGGCTCTTACCCGGGAAATCTCTGCCAAGTGTGTGTTCATGTCTTGGTCGCTGACCTGCACCATCTGCCGGATGCCCTTATAGTAGCTGAAAGAGAAGAAGGGTTATGGATGAAGGCAGGAGGGGAGTCTAAGGGGAAAAAGGGGTGCCAGACAGACCCTGGGGTCTCTTAGGGATTCCCAGTCGTTCCCCGGCCCCTCTCCACATCACTCACTCCTCCACCATCTTCTTGTAGGTAGAGATCTCCTTGGCATACAGCAGCTTGTTGCTGGGAGAGTCCTGTGGAAGACAAAAGCCTTGACACTGGGCTGGGCTCAGCTACTCGGTCCTCACAAAGCAGTAGCGAGGCTCCTGCTCAGACTCTGTAAGGAAGCCCTGGAGGCTAGGGATGGTGGATGAGTAAAAAGGGACAAAAGCCCCATGGGAGGTGAGGGAAGGGAGGTGACCATCTTCACGGCAGCCCCGAAGCCCTGGTCACCTTCCACCTGCTTCTGCCCCCAACTTTAGCCTAAAATATATGAACCCACATTAAGACAAGCTTTTGGTATAATCCAAACTCACCCCATCTCAGCCATAGCTTTCTCCCTATGGACGCTGTCCAGACTAGACCCTCCACCCGTCCTGGGCAGTTGACCCAACTCTCTGACCCACGAGCCCTACTCACACGGCTCAACTTGTGCTCTGTGCGGGTACAGGCATCCATGAAGGTCTGTGCAATCACTGACAGGGAGGCGTCCACCACTTCGTGGACATGAACGTCAAAGATGAAGTGAGGATTCTTCAGGATGTTCACCCAGAACCGGAGCGGTAAACTGTGGCAGATGGGACAGGCAGTGAGGGGCTGTGCCGGGCTATGGCAGGGCTATGGCACGGGGCAGACGGGGCAGGGCCTCACCTATTGGTTTTCCAAATATGGATGGTATCCTCATCCCGGATGTCATGCTTTTCTGCCTGCTCATCCAAGAAGTCAAAGAAGTACTTGACGGCGGGAGGTACCGCATGCCCGGGTGCCAGTACGCTTTGGAAAAAGTTGTCCACAAACTGCTGCAGTGTGCCCTGTAGAGGAGAGTGGCTCCGTGTGACCCCCTTGGGGCGCAGCCCAGGCACCAGTGTGTGAGGAGGATGTGTACCTGTGCGTGAGTGCTATCACCTTGACTGAGAGCAGCCGCGTCAGGTAGATCTCTGTGATGGCCTTGGTTCGCTCTTTCTCCTTCATGCTGCCGCGCTTGGACTTGCCTTCATCTACCTCATCTGTTGGCCTCACCAAGTGCCACACCCGGTTTTCCTCTTCCAGAAGGGCATGGCCTGTGGGGAGAGGGAGCTGAGGGATCCAGCTCCAGTTTAAGGTAGGCGTGGCCTGAAGCTTGGTATGTAGGGTCCTAGGGTCCACTAGGTGGCAGCAAAAAGAGGTTATGGTCTTCACAGACCTTTTTCTATAAGGACAAGAAAGACAGCATAGACTCACGTTCCCCAGGCAGGTCCTGTTGGCTGTCTTCTGGCTGCTGGGAGACTCCCACCTTAGACAGGATGAGGGTGGCTCCATCCCGGACCTGGGAATAGAGTCATGAGGGATGGCTCTATTTCTACTGTGGGATCCAGTACTATTCCCCTGCCTGGGGCACCTCCACACTCACATTATAGTGCATAAGGGTGTTGATTCGTTTCCACCGGCCTTCCCGCTGAGAGGTAAGGTCCAAGTCAGATAGAATCTGAGCCGTGGACCCAGGACGCCATTCTGCAGAAGGACATAGCTCAGTTTCTGGAACCCAGGGCCACATGGCTGCCCGTACCCAAGAAGAGTTGGGCACATGGGCCTTGTGAACAGGTAGTACTCACCGAGGACCACACTGTCAGGCTTGGGCCAGCAAGAGCAGGGTTGTGTACGGTACACCTGATCAATGATCTTCTCTTTGACCTGAGATATGGTGTCGCAGTTGAGGACCTTAACTGGGATGGCATTAATACCTTCATCCTGAACGATCACGCTCACCGTCTGCCAGGGAACACAAGATGAGAAGGACCAGCTGAGGGAGGACCCTTGTAACCACACCTCTGCACCAGAGAGACCCTACCCAGCCAGGACAACTTGGCTTCATTCTGCTGAGTTCAGATATGGGGTCCAAAGTCCTGGCTCAGCTTCCCCTCTGCAGCTCCTGGCTCTGGGGGACTTACCAGAGGTGCATATTCGACATCATCCCCAAGCAGCCCCGTGTCATTTAGGGTGTACTTGGCCTTCTTCTGCACAGCATCCACTGGTCCCTTTTCCACCTGGTGTTTGATGGCCTTGAAGAGCTTGTACAGAGGCTCACCTGCGCTGTCCTGGAGCAAAGGGGCCGTATGAGTGGGAGGCATGGAAGCGACATTCACAGTGGGGCTGGATGGCACCAATTCACCCATCCCTGACCCTAGAGTTGGAGCTCACCTTGAGGTACTGGTATAGACAGATGGACATCCAGTTGGACAGCATCCTCTCCACCACTGTCTCAGACCTGAGGGTACACAGAGGTCTCATATTCCCAAGGCCCAGCTGGCTCCAGGACCCCACCACAATGCACATGTGAACAGAAAGGCAGTGTGGCCCCTGCGGAGGGGTGTACCCATCCAGATTGGCTATGTAGCCGCTCAGACCAAGGGCGGTACAGAGTGGGATCTGGCTTTGTGTCTGTCCAAAGAAGCCTCGCCCCACTCCATCCCACCTGTCACTCATACAGCCCCTATCAACCACAGACCTTCGCAGCATCAGCTTGGGGTTCTTGGCCACCACATACTGCTCCATGAGCTCCAGGAAGAGCGTGCGCATGATGTCTGTGTAGTACTCCAGCTTCCCGTGCAAGGCCACAGTCAGCAGTGACGCGAAGTAGACCTTGGCACGAGCTGAGAACTCACGCTGATTCTCTAGGGTGTGGATGAACTGCAGAGCGACCGGAGAGAGGACAGCTGAGCATCTGTGCTACAGCCTCGCCCCACCCTGACTCGGAGCCCCACCATGGCCTGGCCCCCCCTCTGCTCACGTTGATGAGGAAGGACTTGCTGTTAAGCAGGTTGGAAAACTGGTAGAGGGCCTGCTCCACAACGGGCCGCCGTGACTCAGGAATGTCTAGCTTGCCAGTGATCATGACATCCTTGTCACCATCCTTGGAGGGCAGGAAGAAGACGCGGTCAGTGTAGGTCTTATAGTCCAGCGTGGGGATGCCCGCCTCATGCACATCGTTTGTCTGGTCCTCCATCTCGATCATCAGGTCTGAGAAGAGAATTGAAGGCCAGAGTGAGGCATCCCTGGCCATCTCCCCCTGCTGCGCTTACCCATGCCCCCCTGCAGTTTCTAGCCCTAAGAGGTGGCCTAAAAGAGCCAGGGACTCTGAGAAGGGCAGCCTGTGGATCCACCTGCCGGAGGCAGCCCCTACCTGTGAATTCCTTCTTGCAGCGGTCACGCACACTCTCCTCCAAGCCTTCCAGCTGGGATTTAATCTTCTCATACTCACGCTCGGCCTGCTGGCTCTTCCTCCTGTTGAGCACAGAACAACTCTCGGTCATCATCCATCAGCGGCTAGGGTCAAAAGGTCGGGTGCGAGAGGGACGAGGGGAGTGTTACCTGGGGCAGGACTCACCAGTAGCAGTAGATGGACACAGCAATGATAAACACCATGGGCACCATGACCAGAGGCAGGATGAGACTGAGCGGCACGTCACTCACACGTGTGTCATACTCCACCCGGCCTAGCACCCACTCTCGAGAGCCAAACTTCACCTGTGTGGAAGCTAGGGCTCAGCGCAGGCAGGTGTAGGCAGCGGCGGCTTCTCCTGAGAGGGTCCCCAGGCCCTCCACAGCCCTCCCGCTCTCACGCACAATGAACTCAGGCAGGTTGTGTGCTGTGTCTCGCTTCTGCCGGCGCTTGGGTGGGGGCTGCACCTCGGGGGGTTCACAGTATAGGTCAGTCTCAGTCAGCGTCTTCATAATGCACCGCTCGGCACCCACAAATGCCTCAGCCTCCTCTAGCGTCATGGCCTTGTTCAGATTGGTTCCCTAGAGGGGGTTGGGGGTTGGGGGGAGCAGAGGTCAGAATGATCAGCAAGAGTCCCTGCCCTGGACCGCGTCCCCATGCTGTGGGTCTCCTTACCCGGGCATGGATGAGCTTGTTGACCTGCTTCTTGACACCACCTGTGAAGTTCTCAAAGGTGGGATCTGCCACATACTCGAAGGCACCAGCTTCAGTCCTGAGCAGGGCACGATGACCGTCCATCTGTATCAATGCAGTGAGGTTGTAAGCCTCAGGTTCTTCGGGGACAGCGGGGGACAAGAAGATGACCTTGGTGTCGTTGTAGAACACGTACTCAGTGCCTGTGATCTGTGGGATGGGTCCAAACACTTCAGGCCGCTTGATGAAGACCTTGCCCCTCCTGGTCCCCAGCTGCTCATGTTCCCTTTTAGAACTGAGCCCTCAGCCCACAGCAGGACAGCAGGACAGCAGGACTGACCGTCACGGGCTCCAGGGACCCAGCCTCCCGCCGCCGTCGCCAGGACCTCAAGGGCTCCGCAATGACAACCATGGCAAACTTCTGGATGAGGCTGAAGCCCTGACCCGTAACGTTGATGCTCCGGCCACCACTGGGGGTTGGAGAGAAGCAGTCTTGAGTGAGTTCAGCCAGGCAATGGAGATGCTCCGCCAGCTTCCGGGTTCCACTCTATCAGCTCATCCCCCAGGTGGGAAGTGGCACAGTAATAATGTGACAAGTCAGAGGCAGGGGAAGTGGGGAAAGTAGCCCTGCTCTGACCCTGCCATCTGGGTTCTCAGGAGGAAGCCTGTCAGGGATCAGGGTGCAGTGGGGTTTTCCAGAGGATTCCTTCTCCTGCCCCGCCCAGCCCAGTTCGGCTACATTCCTCAGGTCAGCAGGCGGGGGTGGGGGAGGCACTAGCCAGGAAGGGGAGAGGCCACACCTGACAAAGCTTCTCAGCGGCTCAAAGGCTCTTAGCACTGGGTTCTCACAGTAGGTGAAGGAGACGCCAGAGCTGGGCACTCGGGAGCCCCCATAGGAGATTTCCAGCGCCACCTGGCCTGGAGCCAGCTGTGGACCTGTGATGCATTGCAGCTGTGCTCCAAACTTTGTCCTAGGGCGGGAGGTTCTTGTCAGTAGACCTGGCCAGTTCCACTGCCCCCTCCGCGGCAGACTCAGGCCTTCCCACCCTTTTCCCCAGGGTCAGGCAGGCTCAGCAGCCATGAGCAACACATACACTTCACAAGGGACGTCATTGAGTGTCACCCGCACATCTTCCTTGGAGCCTGTGTCTAGGTGAGTGCCATTGATGGTCAATGTGGTACCGCCTGCTTGTGGCCCCTGTCGAGGCTCCACACTGAGAGGCTGGGGTTGCTGAGAACAACACACATAGTTAGTGCCAAGGACCCTGGCCAGGGGTCACCAGATAGTGGTTATTGTTAGAAGCCCAGCTGCTATGGAGTCAGTAGCAAAGGCTGGACGCACAGCTTGGTCAGGCACTTACTTGATAAGTGAACTGGACATGTGGTGGAGAATGGCCGAGTTTTCCATTAACATCCACCTCAATACCTCCCGTGAAAGGCATCTCCAAAGCCTCAATTGCACACACAATCCTGTCGACAGACAGAACCCAGTCAGCTCTTTACCACTGTGTCATCTGCGCAGGGAACTCAGGCTGACGGCGGTTCACTCACCGGGTAGATACAGAGTACCATTTTGGTTCAAAGGCACAGTTTTGGCCAGCCACAGTGATCTTCTTGACATCATCTGCTGTGATACCCAAATTGGACCCATGGATGGTGACGCGGATGCCCCCACCCAGTGGGCCTGTCTCGGGCTGGATCTGAAATTGGCAGAGCCTGGGTGAGCGAATGGCTTGGGAGGATGAAGATGTGGGGATGGGGGACATACAGGTCAAGCTGCCACAAAACTCACCCTGGTAATGACTGGTGGCGGGCATTCGGAAGTAACATTGCTGCACAGAGCCTCATACACACACCTGTTCTGCCCACGGCACCACACACACCTGTAGGCAGGATCGGCGGCCAGACACAGGCTGCAGTCACTGCGGCCAAAGGAGCAGTTGTAGAGTGTCACTGTGGAGGAGAACGTATAGTTAGCTGTCCTTCGGTTTGGTCCCTCCCCCACCTTCCCCAGATGCCACCCACCTTGGAGTTTGCTGTCAATGTTCTTGTCGGAGGACTTCACGTACAGGTGAAGAGGCAGCGTCTCATTACCATCGTGGGATAGCTGCATGGGACACACAGGGACAAACTGTACTTCCTGATACCCCCAAAGCCATGGGAATCCCTCTACTGCCAAAGGTCAGTGAAGTCTGCCAGGTAGACAGGAATTGGTAAAGCATCGACACACAAACCATGAGAAGATGAGTATGTCTGGGGACATAGGCAGAGATGCCTGGAGACCACAAAGGCACAGGGCAGGAGGGACAAGACCCTGGCTAGGCTCCAGGCCTAGAGGTCAGACCCACCCTCCAGCCCTGAGACCAGTTGTAACAGTACCTTTGGGGTCTTAAAAGAGAAGGCCTCTGGCTCCAGCATAGTCACAGCCGCCTCGAACTTCAGCAGGTCACTGCCCACAGAGAGGGAAGAGACCTAAATAAACAGAGGCCAGTCAGCATCCTCTAGGCAAGCCGGCACACTGTCTTGCCCCCTAGAGGCATAGAATCTGTGTCCCCAGGAGCTCCCAAAGAGCCCCCCTCCCTATCTCTAATGTCTCCCGAGAGCTCTCAGTGCTGAATGGAGAGCCAGGGACCCCAACTCCAGGAGGAAGATTCTCAAGCAAGCCCCTACGATAGCCCGCTAGACTTCGCCCCAGGCCTTTGCTACCTGCACAGTGTCCAAGTTTTTGCCCTGGAAGGTCACTTCCGTCTCGTGGTTCATGGGGATGACCAAAGGGCTAGGGGCCAGGAACTGGGGACAGTTGTCCTCCTGGGAGAGGGAGAGAGAGAGAGAGAGAGAGAGAGAGAGAGAGAGAGAGAGAGAGAGCGCAAAGCTGGTGAGCCGGAGCGTCACCTCCCACCTGTGGTCCTAACCACAGTTACACCTGAGGGGCTGGCTCACCATGTGGGCGCGGATGACTCCATCCTCTGGGCTGGATGAGGCCTCCTGACATTCGTGCAAAGACAAGCTCCACTGACACATCCAGCGGTTGCTAGCGCAAGAGATGCACCTGGGCGAGAGGGTCGTGAGGGTGTAAGGGGCCCGGAGGAGGGGAGGGATGCAGGGGTGGGGTGGAGGGGGCCTCGAAAGGCAGCCAGGACTCACGGCAGGTTCTCCACCAGGCTCATAGCCTCTCTGCAGTCGTAGAAAGGATACTGGTGGGAGGTGAGGAAGACGTTGCCACGTCTGAAGAGGAGCTGGATGCTCACCGCCACATGGTCTGCAGAATGCAGGTGGGAAAACAGGGTCAGGCGGAGCTGGAGCAGAAGGGTGGAGCTGGGCTTCCCCCAGTGCCCAGCTGAAAGCAGGCCTGTGCTGGGGCCGTAGGATGCAATATGGATACCCCAGTCTGTAGGCTCAGCTGGCCTGCTGATGCTGACAGATCTGGGCTCTGGTCTCAGCTCCCAGGGCTAGGCTCGGCTTTCTCCCCTGGGCTTGGCTGCTTTCGTCCCCTCTCTCTGTTCCCACAAGTGCTGAGGGCGGTGGCTCCTCAGAGTCTGGGTGGGAGGGCCTCCCGGGGCCCTGCCCATATCACGCTGTGGCCTCATGGCCTTGTTACCCCCAACACTCAAGGGACAGACAGCTATAGCACCTGTCTTAGGGCCCAGACTAAGGCCTTCAGCCTCAGGAGACAGCTCCAGCTGCCTCGGGCTGGACACAGCAGTGAGGAGTGAGGGACCTCTGTGCACATAACTTCCAGGGGCCTCCCCAGAACAGAGCACTCAGCCTTCAGGCCAAGACCAAGGTGCTCTCAACATTGGGATTTTTTTTTTCCCCTCCCCAATAACAGCGGCCTGCATCCAGGATCGGCTCATACATGGTGCCCAGTGAACTACAATGTGAGAGCACACTAGGAGAAGCCGTGTGCAGGCCAAAGGAAGCTGTGCAGGTCCAGGGGCTAAAGAATATGAGATCTCACCTTGGCCTGGTGGTGTGCTGGGGATGTTGCTTGAGGAGTTACAGATGACGGTGTCCCCCTCTACCCGGGCACGGTGTGGCGGTGATTCACCAAAGAGGCACAGCAACTCATCCTCCTCCGTCAGGGTGGGTAGGGGGCTGACAGACAGCCGTACCTGCAGGGGGAGACACCATACCTAGAACCTGCCTTTCTGTCTAGGATGCTCATGTGGTCCTGGGTACAAGGGCAACTTGTGGTTTCCTTGCTTCTCTGGCAGCTCCCCGCCAGCAGCTAGCTGTGTAAGGAGAGCCCCACCTGGCCCTGCACACCACTGCCTGCCACCTGTCACACACCTCTCCTTGGGCCCGCCGGCTCATGTTCTGTGGATTGGCATCAGTGATGGCCACACAGGACTTGTCCCGGCTCCATAGCCAGTGGCCAGCTTCCTCGGCCCGTGAGCACTCAGCCTTCCTGGTACATCTGCAGAGGGCAGAGGGTAACCTCAGCTCCAGTACCCTTGGGCCTCCAGGCCATCGGGGCAAGGGACAAACTGCTCACCGTCCCTCGACGACACACCAGCCACAGTAAGGATCCTGGGAGTCACGACACTGAGCACAGGTTAGGTAGCTCAGACACTCTTGCACTGGGAGCCGGAACACCTGGAGGTGAGACAGTAGGGCCATGGGGGAACGTGACTTACAGACACGGGGCCCTACCTTAGACACCAGACTCTCCTGGGACGACTGGCAGGAAATCCCCTGGGCCAGCTTGGTGGTGGGGATTCATAACCACCTACAAGCTTAGGGCAGGATCAAAATGGGAAACCTTGGCCGGGCGGTGGTGGAGCATGCTTTTAATCCCAGGACCAGGGAGGCAGAGGTAGGCGGATCTCTGGAGGCCAGCCTGGTCTACAGAGCGAGATCCAGGATAGCCAGGGCTGTTACACAGAGAAACCCTGTCTTGGAAAAAACCGCCCCCCCCCCCCCCCCCAGCCCCTAGCCAGGCAGTGGTGGCACACGCCTTTAATCCCAGCACTTGGGAGGCAGAGGCAGGCGGATCTCTGTGAGTTCAAGGCCAGCCTGGGCTACAGAGTGAATTCCTGGAAAGGCTCCAAAGGTACACAGAGAAACCCTGTCTCAACTCCCGCCCCGCCTCAAAAGAAATGAAAAGGGAAAACCTCCTTGAGAAAAGGAAGATTAGAGATATAGCTCAGTGATAAAGCACTTGCCTCCCATGCAAGAACTCCCTAGTTCTAATTCCTAGTGCTCAAAATAAAACCTCTGAAAAAATAACAATGGTGCTGTAAAGACTCAGACATGAGGCCAGACTCTGTCCAACTGTCCAAGGCAAGGCTCGGCACACCCTCTAGGCCTGTTTCAAAATGGCCTTCTGGGGCCACCTTTGGGCTGACCTTGTCCTGGGTCATAGCATACAGACTGGACAGGTTTCCAGACAGTGCCAGGTCCTGCTTGATTTTCTTGTTGATGTCTACCGGGATAGAGCCATACTCTGCAGAAGTACCATCTGGGGCAAGGTATACCTGTGAACACCAAGGCAGCCCGTGAGAACGGGGGCATCATGCCCAACTGGCCCCTCTGGGAACCGCTCTGCCAGGGGCAGTACCTTAAGGATCCGGCCATCCGAGGTGCCCAGGAAGGCAACAATATGGCCGTTCTCGGCAGTTACCGTCACCGCTGTCAGATTCAGGCCCCCACGGGACAGCAGGGCTGTGGCGTCAAGTCCGTCACGACTGCCCAGTGGATAGGGCAGATGCTCCGAACCACATGGGAAGCTCTCGCTGGCACCCTGTGGATCACAGCATCAGGACGGGTCCTTGTCTCTCTCCCAGGCTTTTCCCTACCAGGGCGCCAAGCTATAGGAATCAGACCCTGTCCTCCACAACACAAATATACTCTTGACACTCAAGGGGGAAACATACACCTAGGAACAGGCAAGACACGTACTAGCACATGGCCACCACACTGGATGTCTCCGTGGAAGGGCTTGTAGAAGGTGTCCCGGACTGTCTCTCGGGTACCTGTGTAGCAGGTATTACGGTTGGCTTCCATCTTGGCATTGACTTCATCTAGTGGGAAAACACAGAGGCCTGCACCAGGCCCCCCACTGCTCCGGCCATCTCTGCTAAAGACGGCATAGAGTATCCTGCCAGCTACGGAAGCTGCTAGGCAGGTACCAAAAGCAGAGTCTTGGGGGTAACCGGGATCCAGACACCGCAGGTCCATCTCTACATAGGAGTAGTAGGAGGGGTCATCTTTGCACATGCGTGCCAGCAGTGTGCGGTTCCTGGCAGGGTGCTTGTCTTGCTGGTTGAAGATGAAGAAGACGTAGAGGCCATCCTCAAAGGCTGTAACGAACTGCTGAGTGTTAGTGGACAGGTAGCCAGCCTTGAAGGTGGTATGGTCTGAGTAGGCCTCGAAGGCCTCCCGGCCATCAGCCCTGTCCAGAAGGCGGGTGCTCACGATGATGCCATTATCGTGCGGCCCGTTGCCTTTGCCCACAAACAGCACACGGTCACCAGCAGGGCCCATGGCGCTCACCAGCCCTACTGTGGCCACTCTCTCATCGTTGCTGGCTACAAAGGACTTCTCACCACTGCCGTCCTCATAGAAGAGGCGCACCGAGATATTGCTCAAGGCGCGCAGAGCACAGATGCCCTTGAAAAGGCTGCCGCACTCGACCAGGCGTTTCCCCGGTGGGTCGAGCAGCAGCAACTGGTTGACGTTGTCCGTGAGCACGGCTTCGTGGCACTGGCTAGCCTCTATGGGTGGTGTGCACTTCTTGTTATCCATGGCGGGGCCTGTGACCACATGCTGCTGGAGGTGCAGGTCAGCACTCAGCTGGTAGAGCGCGTTCACTGCCCCAACATATACCACACCTGAGGCCTCATCCACAACCAGGTGGTTCAGCTCTGTGTCACTGCGGAAACTCTCCGGCTTGCGGGACCGTAGGCTCAACCCTAGGCCCACCAGACCCAGGAAGGTCAGGGCCCAGAGTGACAGAGCCATTGCCCCCAGAACTCTGTGGGGAGAGACAGTAAGGGTCAGATAAGCCCAGGTCTCTCCTCATTCAGGCCCTGCCCTGTATGTCCAGAAAATAGGCCATAGAGGGACATAATCCCGAGGGGGCACCCAAGGGATAGGTCTAGGAAGACTCCTAGCTATTCATACACATTCCTCTCAAGAAGCTACAGGTGGTCTCGGGGTACAAACCCCAGACTTGTGGACATGTAGACCCATATTGCTTGAGACCAGGGCTGCAACTAAAGGCCCATGCACATGACCCAGGCAAGCACAGTCTATTTATGTCCACTTCCAGAGCTCCTTGGCCCAGGACGGCCCCAACTCCATTCATAGCTCATTTGCTGCTTCCTGGGGAGAGGTGAGCAGCATTAAATCCACCAGTTTAGAGAGGGGGGTGTGTGTGTTGACATGTAGATGCACACACCATTTAGGATCCTGGGTCAAGAGTCCAACTGGAGGAAAATCTAGGGTGTCATGGGTAGACCCTGTGGACAGAGCCAGCTTTGTCTCCTAGATGCCTGAAAATACCTTCAACTCCAGGACCTACTGGGTGTGCCTGAAACAGTATGACTGCCCATAGGGCACAAAAGCAAGGATGTCTCCAGAGGCTCTAATACCCCCTATTTAAGACCACTCTAGGGCTGGGGTAGACTTAAGAGCACTGGCTGCTCTTCCAGAGGACCTGAGTTCAATTCCCAGCACTGACATGGCAGCTCATAACCATCTGTAACTCTAGTCCCAGTGAATCTAACACCTTTTTTTTTGGCCTCCACAGGTACCAGGCACACAGGTGATACACAGACATACATGCCAACAAAACACTCATACACATAAAATAAATTAAATTTAAATTAAAAACGACTACCTCAAACATCACCTCTTACATAGTCTTATTCCTCATAAAAAAATTAAAATTTAAACATAAAAAATGATTCTAGGTCACACTTTTCGGGCTCTGTAACTTTCCAGTCACAGATGAAGGAACAGCTTACCGAGAGGAAGTAACTTCCTTAAAGGCAGCCTGCATGAGATTGGGGGGGGGGGGGCGTGGGCGGTCAGGAGACTGACCTACCTCCGACTCCTGCTCTCTTTGAGAACTCCTAGCTGGTATCCCTCTCCTCCAAGAGGACCCTGCTCTCTGCTCTGCCTGTTGTCAAAGACATCTCTGAACTGCGGGGGAAGGAAGCTGAGTACACTGGAATGAGGTCGTGGCTTTGCTCACCAGCGCTACAGCTCTGCCAGCTGTCCTATTCTATTCTATACCCCCTCATAAGCCTCCTTAGACCTAGGAGGTATAACCCACTGAGGAAGGAGCCGGGTGGTGGTGGTGGTGGTGCCCGCCTTTAATCCCAGCACTCGGGAGGCAGAGCCAGGTGGATCTCTGTGAGTTCGAGGCCAGCCTGGTCTACAGAGTGAGATCCAGGACAGGCACCAAAACTACACAGAGAAACCCTGTCTCGAAAACACACACACACACACACACACACACACACACACACACACACACACACACACAAAGCATCGCATGTCCAAAAGAAAGTGTGGTGCAAAATGCAAGGGCAACCCGAGACCTCATTAAGAGACTAGGTTAGAGAGAAGTCAGTGGCTTCAGTCAGAGACAGGAAGACTTCACAAGCCCTTTAAGACCCAGCCCACTCTGAGATTCTAAGGCCTGGCTCAGAACCTGGAGCAGCATCCAGATTCCAGGCCCATGGGGACAGTCCTGTGGTTTTACTAACCAATTTCCATCCCAGGTTTCTCCATGCAAGTCCACTCCCCAAAGGCCACCATACCAAGGCCTGATCGCCAGAGCCTGCTTGTTCGGGCTTATAGATGTAGCTCACTGGTTCTAACTCACCAAATCGCTGCAGCTTGTCAGCTCCCAGGAGCAGAGAATGAATGGAATGTTCCCAGCCAGAAGGGGGTGGAAGGGGGTGAGGCGTGGGCGTGGGAGGAGCTACAGTCTCAGCACAGCTGAAACCTAACCAGCCACCCTCTTTTAAATGTGGTTGTGCCAACCTCCGCCCCTGACCTCTACTGGTGTTTAAGCTCAAGGCTTGAACCTAGAGCTAACCAGCTAGGGAAGAACCTGCTCTCTACTCTTTACTCTGGAAACTCTCTACTCTTTCCACCTTCTCCAGCTGCCCTCCACGGGCCTCCCTAGGAGACCTGCCAGGTGGGCTTCTCTCCAATTAATCTCAGGCAGGGGACTGACCACCTCCTCCCTATGCTTGGCGCTCACACTCTTGGGAAGCTCACACATCTTCGGCACTCCTACACACCCAGAAACCAAGGTAGTGGGATAAGGAAGCTCCAGTCCCAGTGTCTTCTGGGTGATAAAAGGGACCTGGATTGTATTCTACAGGTGGCAGCTCCCTTCTACTTCCTGGACAAACAAGGCCTAGAGTGACCTGCCTGGCCAGGCCCAGGAGCAAAGAGCACCTGACCTCGACAGTGCTCTGGCAGTACAAGCTGGAGGCGCCAGGCAGAGCCAACTAAAGCTTCCTGCCGCTGATGTTCCTGGAATGGGAGGGCAAGCGCAGGAACTTCCTGTTTTGGACTAAATCCAGGACCCCTGTTTGCCTGGCTGGTGGGGATTTCCTCAGGGGTACCAGTTAGCCCTCCTCCTCCTCCTGAAGTTTGGAGGTGCACTTCCAAGAAGCCACATGCACAGAGGAGCAGCCTCAGGGCCCCACAGTGGATGGTTTTCAGCACTCCTGGGCTTATTGCACTCACTCACCAAAGCGTCAGTGGTCTCAGCCTCTGTTTCAGACTGGCATCAGGACTCTGGAGGAGGCAAAGAGAGATAGAGAGCAGTCACTCTGGGTGGCTGTCCCGACTCCACCTATCTCCTCCTCTGTCTTCTCACTCCCAGTAAGGCCCTCCTTCAGACACTCCCAGGCATCCAGCCCAGCTTCTAAAGCAAGCACATTGACCTGGTCTTTGCAAAACATAAGCAAGTCATGCTACTTTCTCTTCTGCTCAGAAGCAGGTAGCTTCTTTCCACTCTAAGTCTATGGTACTATCTGCTCTTTAAAACTACAAGCATAACCAGGCGGTGGTGGCGCACACCTTTGATCCCAGCACTTGGGGATTAAGGGCAGAGGCAGATGGATCTCTGTGTTGGAGGCCAGCCTGGTCTACCAAAGTGAGTTCCAGGACAGTCACAGCTATACAGAGAAATCCTGTCTCAAACAAACGAACGAACAAAAACCGAAATCAAAAGAACCAAAAACAAACCAACCAACCCAAAACACTATTTCTGAAAAAACAGGCATACCCACAACAGGGCAATTCTACTTACTAGCTGGGTGACCTTGGGCAAGTTAACGTCTCTGTGCCTCATTTCCCCATCTGCAAAATGGACACAGTAATAATAAGTTAACCCTAGGCGTTATACAGATTAAATGAATTCATTCATGAAAAGCCTGCGAGTGTTACACTGTAGCACTCAGCAGCTCTCTCTATTGTATTCCTTCTCCTAGAAGCAGTGCTTGGAAGCCCAGAGGGAAGAAGTACAGACCAAGGGTAACTTCTTAGCAGGTTTGTTGGAGGGAGCAATTTGGCAACTCATCCAGCTGCCAGCCAGAGGATACTCCAGGGAAAATGCATCGCAAAGGGTCTATGCCAACATACCAAGATCCCACATCACCCACTTCTACCAGTGTGCTAGCTCCCGGGTTCTCTAAGCCTTCAACCCAACCTGAAAACTGTGGGGGAACTTTAGGGACAAGGAGGAAGTACACCCAGGCGTAGTAGAGACACTACAAGCCTGTCCTTAGCCTTGCTGGCCCAACTGGCTACACTTCTAGGCAGTGTCCACCTCCAACCCTACCAAGACTCCCCACTTGCCCTGCGTAGCATGGTTCCCCTAGCCCATACCCTCAGATAGTTGACCCAGACCTGGACCTATGGTGAGTCCAAGTAGTCCATCACGCCCCACATTGTGGTGTCTTCAGCCCCTAACCTGGTCAAGGGGCTGCATGGGGCAGAGGGCATCTTTTGCCCCCAATATTCAATACAGCATTTGTAACACGAACCAACAGTCTGCTCTTCAGACACAGCAGCCAAAAACAGGACAGCGTCAGCCCCATGAGAATTCTGGGACCCGGCAGGCGTTGACTGCTGCTAGTAGAAGCCTTGTGCTAACACCTTCATGCAGACATACCACCTACAGCCTCTCTGTGCCTGGGGGCAGCTCTAGCTTCCTCTGGCCCCTGTCCCTCAGCCTCCTCTAGCTCTAGAATTCTCACAGCAGACCATCTAGGTTCCAGTTATCCATTAGGGGGGGTCTCCTGAAGGTAAGGCCAAGGAGGATGGCCTATTCTAAGCAACTTTGTCATACATACTTCAGAAGGGTCTGAAGAGCCAGACACCCATTGACCAATCAGGACCCACCATTCAGACTCCACTGAAGGCAGGCCAGCTGTCTCCTCCTCTATCAAGATCCTCTGAGCTACCACTTCTTAGATACAAAACTAACATCAACACTACAATTCTAGGTCACTAAGCCCTGGGCTGATGCTCCCAAACAGTCACCTCTGTCTCCCAGGATTGCCCCCTCCCCAAGAGCCCAGACACAGAACTCGGCCTCAGCCCTGTAGGGCTCTGGTTCGAATCTAGTACTGCTTCTTTCTGGCAGAGTAACACGGACTACTTACAAAGCTGCTCTGTGTGGTTTCCCCATATGTAGGTTGGATATAATAATAATAATAATATCCACTTCAGAGAGCTGGGCAACTATGTACCCTCCAGCACCCTGACAACAGTCGCTCATTCTCTATGATCTTCCCCAGGGAGCCCTATGTGGGCCAAGTCTGACCCAGGGATGAGGATGGGGGCGGGGGCGGGGGCGGGGGCGACCAGTGGAAATGCAGTGTTGAGGGATGAGAGCACATGTAGCCAGTGCCAGCTCCCAGGTCTGGAACTTAACAGTCTCTCTCTTCGGCCAGAATTCTGAGGGCGAGCACATCCTGGACTGTTTGGTAAGCAACAAAAGCCCCTCGTCAGCTGGATACTCTGAGGCTTCCCTCTTCGGGTTCCTCTTCTCCAGGCCTCTCTTGAGGCCAATTCCATGGTGCACCGGGTAGTGGGGGTGGGAGACGGCGGACATGACACTACCAGTTGAGTTCCCTAACTCTAGGACAGCCTCGCAGAGCAGGGCTAGATAGAGTTGGAGTTCGTTTCTTAGTGTGAGTGGCTTTTTAAGGCTCAGATCAAATCAGCGTTGTGGAAGTGTGGCCCAACCGGAGACCAGAGCTGGGATCTCCCCCAGGGACCAAGACAGCAAACCAGAGACACCAGGGACCGGCAGGGAGACGGTAACGATTCCCACTAAAGCCAGGATTCTAACAAGTAGGGTGGGAATCGCACCACCCCCAAGACAAGACAGGGGAGCCCAATCAGCGGACTACAACCCAGGGGCGCAGGGCCACAGAGAAACCGATGCCGCCCCTCCCCCGCCGCAGCTGGCAGCCATGAGGCGGGGCGTCCGCTCTCGGAAAGCTACGAAAATCTGCAATTAGCTGCGAGCGTTAAACAAATCAGGAGAGACAAAACAGGCCGCGGCGCCCGCAAATCCAAGCCTTCGCTGTTTTCAAAACAAGCCTGAGGGAGGGGCTGCGACAAGGGTCTGCGCGGAGCTCGACGCCTCTCGGAGCACCGCGGCCACCGACGCGGTGGTGTCGCACCCGGAACCGACAACTGGATCGTAGTCGTAGAAGACCCCGAGGGGGGCGCGGTCTGTGCCCGAGTACCCGGCTCCACCCACCTGACAACCTGGTCAGAGTACAGTCCAGGAGGCTTGGTCGATTCCCGAACCCCGGAGCCAGCCCTGGCCTCATTCCTCGTAGGTGTCAGGGCCCCTCCCCCAGCGCCGTTTCCGCCAGACTCCTCTGGGATCACAAGCCGGTTACCTGGGAACTGCCCTGGAGGCGGACCCCAGACGTGAACGAGGACGCGCGGCCGAAGCTCCCCGCTAGTGGCATGGCCACGCCCACGGTCCTAGAACCCGGGGGTCAGGCCCCCCGCGCTCTAATCAGGACTGCTTCCACATTTTGGCCCCGCACCCCAGCGCGCACCTAGAGGGGAACACGTGGACTGCGCTTTTGGCGCCAGCCTCACCAGGTCGGGGAAACTCACAAGGCGATGGGCAGGTGGGAGCCCAACCTCGGGTGACAATGGCAGCGAGGGCCACCGTCAAGAGCCAAGAGCCATATCCCTGCGGTGCTGATTGGGTGTCAGAAACAGCCGAAGGCAGGACCGGCCATTACCTACCCAAGTCCTCCCAGCCGTGGAAGACAAGCAATGCGAGGCTCCGCCCCACTGCCGGTAGCTCCGCCCCCGCCCAGGGTCAGTTCCAGGGCTCAGCCCCCGAACCAGGGGTCAGCTAACCAAGCGCGACCTTGTCTTCCAGCAGCCTCAGGCCAGACCACGGGGATATCCGCCCTGACTCCTCACGGGAAAAGCTAGCCCTAAGGAAACTGTGCCACCTGACCTGGAACAGGGGTGGGGCTCCAGGGAAAGGATGATGTGCTAACCTGAGTCAGGGCTCCGAACCTCTCACAGGGCTCAGAGTAAAGGACGCCTCCTAAGCAGAGGGTGTCTGCAGCCTTTCCCCATAAATCCAAGCCCTAGGATCTTTAGGCCCACCCATGCCCCCACCGTCAGTCTCTAGGCCAGCCCGGCCCAGATCGTCTACTCCTTTCCCTCTCCCGCTGAGTGCATCCAACAAAGCCATCTCTCTGTCTGAGGCTTAATCTCCCAGGATCTCCACTATCGGCCATGGCCCTCAGGTGCCTCAAGAGCTAACCTGTCAAAGCCCCAAGGGCTTCTTCAAGTCTCCTCTTCCCTTCCTTAGAGCCAGCTGCAGCCTCTGAATATTGTGGGGAACTTACGCTGGGTACCCCACACTGCCAACCATTGAGCTAGCTGGCTCCCCATGACCAACTGCCCCCCCCCCTAGGTTTAAAGCCCCAGCCACCAGTGTCTTGCCTGGGCATGGGAGAGCCACTCTGGGGTCTCTAGCATTCCCCTCTTTACCTAGCTTACACTGCCAGCCTCCAGATTCATCACTCTGTGGATTTACTGTGCTCCTGGAGGACCCCCAAACCCAGCAAACGGAGGGAGGTCACAAATGGTTCCTGTCCCCATCACCAGCATAGTCAGCTCATCCTGGACTGGGAATGTTCAGACAGATGTCAGTCATAGGAAGGCTTGGATGGGGACTTGAGGACCCTGCGCTGACGGTTACCATGTTTACCTTCCTATTCCACTTCTGGGCACTCCTGCCCCACCTACATACACCTCTTCTTCCCTTTCCCAGCTCACTCGAGTTCTGGCTAGATGCTGCTGCTAGCCAGGGCAGCCTGAAGCTCAAGGAGGCTGCAGTTTGCTCAGAACCAGTTCCACAGAGTCCCTCCCGAGATTCAGCAGGGGTGGGGGTTGGGGGGGGTGCAATTCAGTGGCATGGGGGCGGATGGGTGAGGGCCTGAATGAGTGAGGAGCCAACAAGGCCTGTAATCTCCCTGTCAGCCTGTCAGTGTCTCATCGGTCACCCTAGCCCCTCCTCCCCCATCACTGTTGAACCCTACAATTAGCTTAGGGCACCTCGCCAAGCCTGGGTGCCAGCCACCACTCACACATGACCACACATGTACAGGCACACACATGTCCATGATGTTGCCAGAGTCTTGCCAGCAGGAAGGTCTTGCCCCAACACCTAGAATCAATTCCCAGGCATGACCTAAGGGGCTGTGAAAATGGGGGATATACATAGGTCCCCCCATACTGGGTCATCCCAGGATGCCCTAAGAGATTTGTTGGAGCTGGGAGGGCAGGGGTTGGCCTTGAGGGAGGGAGCTGCTCACTGGTGATTGTCCCATCCACATTAACCCGGGGCCCTGGCAGGCACATGGTACTTTATGGAGTGCTAGAAAGAGTCTGAGAGTGAAATAGTGAGCAAGGCTCCATGTCTGAGTGACACAATGGGTCAGGCACTCAAGGCCTAGGAGGGACGAGGGCCTGGGATTTTCCAGTGAGGAAATGCCCAGCTAGGACTGTGAGTTGATCCTGGTATGTACATGGGGTGGGGAATTTGGAGCCCCTAGACCCAGTTTCTTCCCCTGTTTGGTGAGAAGCATGACACATCAGGTCCCTCTGGAGTCTCCTTTAAGTCTACATGGTACACCTGGAGGAGGTGAAGAGATGTGTTCCAGGGAGCACTCCTGGACAAGGGAGGGGCTGCCTAGACCCCTCCTCCTTCTGACATAGGGTTTTTGGCAGAGGCATCCCAGGGTAATATTCCAAATCAGGCCTGAGGTTAAGGTGGAGGTAGGCAGGCTGAACCTCCCGCTCCTAAGGCCAGTCTAGGGAAATATTTCTGAGGCTGGAGTAGTGAGTGGGTCATTCCAGAGCCTTTTCTGTTCTGTCACCCACCCCTCATCCCTGGCAGCTTACCCAGCTCAATTTAAAATAGCTGCTCCTACTTGCTGGGCAGGGAAGAGGTGCCCCGGTATCAAGTGCATGATGGCGAGGCAGAGTGTGACCCACAGCAGGGTGCTTCTGTGTCCCAGGGTAACTGCTATCTTCTACAAAGAGGGCAGAAAGCCCTCAGCCTCTGAACCACACAAATGCCACCTGGTTCCTCCCGAACTAGACAGACCCTTAGGACAGCTCTTGTGCTGGAGCTGTCCTAAGACCCAGCAACTTGCCTGCGTTTAAAAAAAAAAAAAGGTTAGGGCGCTGGGAGGTGGCAGTGGCGCACGTCTTTAATCCCAGCACTTGGGAGGCAGAGCCAGGCAGATCTTTATGAGTTCAAGGCCAGCCTGATCTACAGAGTGAGATCCAGGACAGGCACCAAAACTACATGGAGAAACCTTGTCTTGAAAAACAACAAAAACAAAAAACAACAATAACAAAAAAGGTTAGGGCTCTTGAGGATGGAGTGTCAATCACAGAACATCATCTTAACCAGTCACCCATGCACTGTTGAGGAACTCTAAGGTCGTCTGAGACTTCTGCCCATGATGTGGGACCGAAGGGAATAGGAAGTGTTCTTCCCCTGAAAAGACTTAATAGGTTCCTGATGTATCCCCCAGGCACATCCCTACATTTGGCATGAACCCCTCACCAAGTCTACAGGTGGACCAATGCAGGACACAGGTGGTATGCCAGTTCAGAGGCCACAGACCAGAGCGACCCCATGGAAAGAGAACTCTAGCTAGCCCTGTACACAGCCAACCCTCTTACATAAGAGCTCCCCAAAGCTGTCTTGACACAGAAAACCATCTGAAAGATCAACATTAATACTTGTTCCTTTCTTTTTCACCCAGGGCCCCCCACGGGAACTACTGAACAGCTGCGCCAGAGGGACCCCTGCCTCCAAGTACTTGGTCCCTGTGTCCAGACAGAACATGCCCCAGGCCAGGCTGCGGGGCTGATGGAAGAGCTGGAGTTAGAACTAAGGATATACCTATAGAAGCTACCCCTCCCCACTTCCTCTCCTTGAGGCCTAGAGCCGGGTTCCAGCTGACACCAGAAAGGGGAACTGCTGGGTTTCTGAAGTCCAGGGGCCTGGAGCTGAGGAAGAAAGAGGGTGTGGGCACCAAGCCCTGCCCTGCCCCCAGGCACAGTGTCCCAATCCAGGTTGAGCCCCTTCTGTGTGTAGTCCACTGGGACCCCAGGCAGCTCAGGTGTGAACTCAGCAGTCCACAGGGACACCCCAGGGAAGGCTGCCAGCCACGAGGGAGGCAAGGAGCCAGGCTGGGGGAGGGGACTGCAGAGGCGGGACCAGAGAGTGACAAAAGACAGGAAATAGTGCTACCAGCTCCAAGTCTGGACCGGCTTGGGATCTTCCCAGGGACAAGATTGTCACTGGGAGCTGGTTCAGATCCACTCCAGTCCCTGACCACCTGGGAGTTGGGTCCAATCACTGTCACGGGTTGATGAATTTCAGAGTAAGGAAGGCCCCCCGGGGGTTGGGGTACAGGAAGGATAGCAGAGGCCTATCAGATGCTCCAATGGGGTAGAAGGGTCAGTGGGATGTTCCAGAGGCAGCACCTGTAGTCAGAGAGCTGAGGACAGGGCAGAGTCCTTGCTATGTCAACAGACACAGGGAGCAAGAGCCTCACACAGCTGGGGGGTAGAGAGCAGAGCAGAAGCTATCTGGGGATATGAAACCATGGAGAGGAAGAAAGAGAAGTCACATGAGGTCTGGAAAGAGAAGAGCTGGGGCAGCTGCCCCTAATACCCTATTCTGAACCGTGCCCCCCCCCAACACACACACACTTCAGCCCTTCCCAGACTATAATTAGTCAGAACCCAGCCCCACCCCACCCACAACCCCACCCTAAACACAAACAGCCATTAGTCCTAGGGGAGGGGCTCTACCCAGCCCCTACCCCTATCTAATCACCCAATGGCTTGGCACAGAAGGATGGGGAGGCTAGTAAGGGTAGCCTCATCCTCATCCACAGGCTCTCCAGAGCCTTCACTCCCAGGCCTTGGTTGAAGTTCTAATCAACTTATCAAGCTAGTCTTTTTACAAGAGGTCTTCGACAGGGACAAAAAGCTTACTCCCTGAATATCAAGAGCAAGTGGGGGGGGGGGGGCTGGAAGCAGCGAGAGGGACAGAAGGGGAGTGACATAAGCAAGGAGTGCCTGACTGCAGGGTGACAATCCTCAGTGGCAGAAAGGTAGGCAAGTAGTCTTGCCTAGCCTTGCCTACATCCAACATCCCTGAGGAACCATTAGCTCTGACCATCAGGAGAGGTACGAGGCAGAGGACACGTCATGGGGATGTCCTAGAACAGCTAGAGATCTGGTAGGGGGGACATGTGCCATATGGACGCCTCTGTAGGCTGTCAGCCCAGCCTAGCCCAATCCTTTCCAATCCAATCTCTTCTGCTCCACTAGCAGGGGCCGGGGCCAAGTCCCTGGGCTTCCTGCCCTTGGCCATCAGCTGCTGGCTCTACCTCCCAAAGTGGTACCCATGCAGGCTCCTGGGCAGTCATGAGCCGCAGGAGCCAACTCAGGAACATCCCAATGGCTCCTTGTGGGGACCTTTATCCGCTCACCTGTGGGATGTCCTGACCCGTATTACATCCCAATGTGGGGGTGGGGGGAAGGCAGCCCCTCAGTGAGCAAGCTGGTCAGTGAGAAGACAGGAAGGTAGCCTGAAGTTTAGCTCCAGGAGTGAGACCCATCCAAGGTGCATGGTTTGGGGGAGTAAACCTGGTCTTCCACCTAGCTCTGAAGTACTTCCTGCCTCATGGGCTCTCTCAGAGGAGCCTGAGCAGATTCCAGGCTGGGCAGGGCTCACAAAGGAGCCGACCTTGAGGACCTTCTCCAACCCAAGGTGACACATGCCCTCCTACCCCGCCCCTGACTGGTCTGAGCAGCCATGGGAGGGAGGTGGTGGAGCTGCTTGGACTTGCCAGCCCCGCCCTCCTGGGGTTCTCAACCCCGCCCTCCTGGGGTTCGCAACTCACGGCCCGGAAGTGGGTCCCTTCAGCCTCCCCTCCAGCTTCAGCCTCCTCTTTGGGTAGCTGGAATCGCTGGACTCGGCTGGATAATCCAAAATAATTCCTCCTTGGCAGGCAGCCCGTGGGGGAGGGGGAAACTCACATTCCAAACTCTTGTTTTTCTAAGTAACTTCCCTGAGTTCCTGGGGCTAGGAACCTCTGGCCAGTCCTCAGGCCTCCCCAACTCCATGGCAGGGTTTGAGACTGGGTGCCCAAGGCTCCGTAGTCTACCTGCTTATTTCTCAGTCTTCTCTAGCAATTTCGATACAACACAATAAGGTTTGGCACATTCCACAGAACACCTCATATGCTCGCCCTACTTTCGTAGGGACTTCACCTTCTGACCAAAGAGCAAGAACTCCTGGCACCGGCGGTCCAGCTTTCTGATGGTATTCCCTGTGTACCAGGGTAGCATCCGGGTGTGGGATCAGACTGACAGCTCCCACCCTCAAGGCGTGTGTGGGCAGTCTGGGAAGTTCAGCTTTAAAACCATCAATACAGACGGAAGACAGACATTAGTGGGGGCACTCCCCAAGGCAAATGAGGGCCCTGAGAGCTTCCGTTCCCCCAGAACATTACACTGGCTTTGGGGCCTGGCTTCGGCTCCAGTTCTGACCACCACCACCATGGTGGCCACTGGCCGACCTCCCTTCCTGCCTTCTCCAAGGAGCTAGAAAGAGGAGTTAAGTGACGTGGCCAGAAACTCTAGGATTCTTAAGCTCAGAAACCCCCAGATAGGGAGAAAGGACCCACCCACACACAAATCTGCCACACAGCCTGACCAGAGGAACAGTAAGGGCACATGCAGGAGAGCTCCCTGCAGAAGGTATATGGAAGTGAAGGGCTAGACTGTGAAAGCACCCTCCAAGTTCTAAGCCCACTGTACCCTAGTATCCGTCCAAACACCACAACAACGAACTACACTAGAAGCTGCCGAAACCTTGCCGGGAGGCGTGGGGCCTCACCAGGTACTACTGTTGGTTCTCTCTGTCCCTTGTTCCCTGTCCCAGAAGGTGTGGGGGCTGCTCTGGTTGTGCACCCCTGGAAAAAAGCCCCAACAGAGCCTGGCTCTGCGCAGGCTTAGCTTGAGAACTGGGGCCTGGGGGTCCGGCACAACAGGGATGACTCGCTCTGGTCCATCGATTCGGCGGCGAAGAGGTAGGGGCGCCGGCCGTGAGCGAGGCTTTGAAACTACACCCGGTAGGGTGCAGCTCCACTGGGTCTCTGGGACCCGGCCTGCCAGGCCAGTCTACCAACATCCCGGCGCGCAGGACCTCGTCGCCAACCGGTGGGGCAGGAGCAGCCAGGCCCAGCCGGTTGGACAGACAGACACAGGGCAAAGACGCAGGCCCGCGTCGCCCTCGGCGCAGCGGCACTGCCCTAGCACCCCCGCGTCGGGGGGCGCAAGGCGAGGCCGAGCGGCGTGAACGGCGAAACCTGGGCCTGCGCGACGCCCCCCGCAGTTCCCGTCCCCAAGTGCGGTACCTGCTCCTCCGCAGCCGTCGCTCGATGGCGCCGGGGCCGCGCTCTGCGTTGCGCTCCGGCCCGCGCGGCTGCCATGGAGACGGGCCTTTGTGTGGCCGAGGAGGGGCCGGAGCGCGCGGGAGCCGCCGGCCCCGCCCCCGCCAGGGGAGAAGGAGGGCGGGGAGGACAGGGGCGGGCGAGAGGGAGGGACGAGACTGAGGGATAGAAGATAGCCGAGGAAGGGTAGGAGGGGCGCCTGGCGTCCCTAACGCACCCCGCGTTTCCCCCGGCTCAGAGCCACTTAAGCGCACTGCTTTGCTTGGAGGTTCGCGCCTGTAGCAATCCGCGCTCCTTGCCTGCTGCAGTCGCGTCCCCCACCCCACCCCACCCCACCCCCCCGCCGCCCCGTCATCAGAGGAGTTTGCTGAGGCTGGGCACCACCCCGGGAGTGCCCCAGGCCGAACTGAATGGCGCACGCGGCCCGGCACTAGCGGGTGGCTTCGGCAGGGCCAGACCGAGGCCTCAAGTGTTCTTCTTTGAGATGGGCGGGGCGCAAGGAACCTCACCACCAGATTGGCAACAGGCGGACCACGCTCATGCCGTTCCCGTTCCCGAGGGTGAGGGCTGCTGGACCTTGATTCTTTCTCCGGGATCCTAGCCGCTCAGTCTGCCACAGAAAAGCTGAAACTCTGCCCTCCTTCCTGGTCCCCCAGCCTAGCACATCTGGGCCTTACTGACCTGCAAGTCTTCATCTATAGGGTGGGACAGGCCCACTCCCTAGGGTTCCTATTTCTGGTCTCCCAAGTCACCCATGCAGTGGTCCCATGGATTTTTAACATGGCAATGATCCCGCTGCCTCGGAACAGGGTTTGGGACTAGTCCCCAAACCTTGGCTGGTGTGTACCCTGGATATGATATCTATCTCCTCCACCAAAATTTGCCCTCCTTGAAGACTGCCTACTCCCTCAGGCATCTCCTCCCCAACTTTGGGGATCTGTCCCAAGTCTTAAGCCTTCCCCAGCCAAGACTTTACAAATCTGAGGACTTCTGTTCTCTAAGCAAGTGGGCTTGCCCCATCACCAGCCAGGCTTTGTCCACACTACCTTCCTCCCTCCACCAACAGCCCCCTCCCCTCCACACACACACCAAGGGACTCCTAAACATCCAATGATTTACAGGGCTGCGAACTCTGTATCAAAACATTAAGACAAGTGTTGTATCACAAAAGGATATTTTAATACCAAAGTTGTGGGAAGACCAGTATTCCAAACTGAGTAGGGCTCAAAATAGAAGGCAGGAAGCTGGAGGGTGAAAGAGCCCTCCTGTCCTTCCGGTCTGTCCCTGGGGCTGGCTACCTCATGACCTCCACCCAGCCCTTCTAGATCCCCTGAATGCTGGCTCACAGCTCTGTCCAACTTGCCACACAAGGGAGCCCTGGGGACCACAACCTCTTGGATTAGCTTTTCACTATCCAGGCATCTTAACCATGAGGGACCTTGGGCCTGGGGGGAGGGGAGCAATTCCTTGAAGCCATCTGTCTGTCTTCTTCCCTCCAGGCCCTCGTCCTTGGCATGGACTGGAAGGCTTGAGCCTACTCTGGACAGAAGCCCCGCTAACTCCGGAGCTGATCCCAAGCTGGGAGAGCAAGAGTAGAAGAGGATGTAGCTGGTGGGAGGCCCCAGGCTGTAAACGCTACAGTCATCGGGACAAACCCCTAAAAGCGACTGGAACTTTCCTCATTCCTGTATGTGTCAGCCTTGGGTGTATGCTCTAGGCAGTACTGTTGTATCCACACCACCCCCGCCCCCCAAATCTGTTTCCTGGGTCTCATGTCCAGTGTTCTGAGCTGCTAGGACAGTCCTAGGTGGGTGGTGGCTGAGGTCCATGGGGCCACTCTGAAGCTACTGGATGACAGCCCTCAGAAAGTGAAAACATGAGAAACACATTGCAGTGGCATTTGAGATGTGCTCTTTAGGGTGGGACCACTAAGACCTGGGGGCTTCAATCCTGGCCACTGTATACTTGGATAGGAAGCTGGGCATACCAAAGGCCCAGTTTCACAGACTCCAAATGGCTAGCACTCTGCTGTCCCCATAGCCTGGGAGCTCCATCTGTCACAGTGGAAGACGCCATATTTCTAAAGATCCCTTAGAGACCAGGCTCTCGGTGGTGAGGCTGGCACCTCTGTTCCAGGGGGTGCCAGGGCCACTCTTTCTAATGCCAAGGTCTCCGCCTCCACCTTCCTCTGCTCAGTTTTCTAACTGGACGCTGAGTTAGACTGATCTAGCTCACTGTACACCTTCATCACATCTATCCTGCCTGTCTCCTGTAAAATGGATACAATGTGACAAGTTGTCATAGGCTGAGGTCAGGGGGTAAACAAGAGAACATATACAAAGATCTAGGAACAGGGCTGGCACCTGTTTACAATGGACTGCCTTTGTTGTCTGGACTTAGCCAGGATCAGTGGGGAATGGCAAGGCAGTATATACTTGATTTGGTCGAAGAAGTCTAAAGAACCCAGAATGGGTTAGTCATGCTGCATGGGAACTCTAGAAGAAAGCAAAAGCTCACTGTGCAGCTGGGCATCAGCTTACTTTGCTAACACCCCTTAAAGCATTACAGGGTGTACAGCCCGCTCTTCCTGAATGCCCCCTTTTCCCTGCTACTACCCAACACTGCCCAGTGAGTCTGAGTGGTCAGGAGACCTACCTACAGGTTTCTGATACTCAGCCAGGGTTGGGCTGCAGCTCTGGTCCACACTTTAGTTTGCACCTTCCCAAGGGCCCCGACACTCTGCTGGGCTGGACCATTGTAGCTCATTGTACCCAGGCTTGGGGGGGGGGGTGTCACTGCACAACAGTATCCAATCCAGGAAGCGGGGAGACAGAGCCAGCAAAAATTTCTCCAACATTCAGGGACCAGGCTGTGGTTCCAAATGCCATTTTTACTGCTCAGACAACGTGGTTCTGGAAGGGGGACTGAAGCCAGGATAGAGCCTTGAAGGGAGACTTTGGCAGTCTTAGGCACCTGGGATCACAGGTTAGCCCTTTCCTAGGAAGAGCACAGAACAGTACCTCCAAGAGACACCCTGGCCTAAGAGACCAACTAAGGACAAGACAGCAGAAATGTACATTAGGCTATAGCCCAAAGCCTTTCAAGCTTCAAGGGGAGGGGCAGACATGAGGGGAAAAGCTGGAGTCTCCCTTGGCGGCCTGGGTGAAACTCATGGAGCAGGTGTCCAGGGGGTGTTCCAAGAAAGGGAATAAGGACCATGGTGAGAACCTCAAAGAAGAGCCTGAGCTTGCTGTCCAAGTGGGGTGCCAGGTCCCATAACCGTCCCTCACTCTCTCATCCTGACCAATCACAACAGGAGGGAGATTTAGGTCCTCACAGGACAAAGAGTTTCTGCCTTCTCAAGTAGCTGCCTAGGCACGGTACCTATCACTCCCCAGAAGAGGGAAGGAGTGGAGTGCAGGAGAGGGGCCAGCCCTGGCAGCTGCCTCCCTCCGCTCTGAGCTGGGAAGCCTGCTGGGCTAAAGGACCCACCACACAAGGCATCCTGAAGTGTGGGCAGATGGGAGCCAGGAGGGGGCAGGTGGTGAGGGCACCTACATCAGCGAGGGCCACTAGCCCACGCCCACCTCCAGCTGCGGAGGACAGGTGGGGCCCAGGAAGGAGCCAGACAGTGCCAGCACAGAATCCCCCAGCAGTCAGTCAGGACCAGACTGTCATTGCAAATGTCATTTTTACTGCTGGGACAGAGGTGGTTCTGGGAGGGGCTGAAGCCGAGGTAGGAGCCCCAGCCTGGTGGAGAGAGAACTTGGCAGACTTAGGCCCCCAGGACCACACAGGTTGGCCCTGTCCTAGGGAGGGCACAGGACTGCTTGGAGGTCCTTGGGCAGGGAGCCAATAACTGTATCGATGTACAGCTGAGTCCGATGTAGTGTCACCTCCTTCACAGGGAGCTGGTGGCCCTGTGCCCGCACCTGGAGGGACAGTGGCAGTAAGGGGTGGCCGTACTTCCAGCCTGACAGGCGGAGGCTGGGCGGCCCAGAAGGCTTCTCACCAGTTTTTCCCGGAGTTTCAGGACTAGGTCCACCACTTCCACCTCCGACTTGTCCTTCATCCAGGCCTCGAGATTCTGCTAGGGACATGTCAGGTTCTTCCCACCGAGTCTCCCACCCACCCTGGGCCTGGACCTGTCCCCTCTCTTTGCCTTCCCTCACCGCCTCACAAATCGCTTCCAGGTGCAGAGCCTCCAGCTTCTGGGCCATCTCTTTATGTCGTTGCCGATACCAGCCGTCAAAATTGGGGGACTTGAAGAAACGCCTGTGATAGCGAGAGGCGGCTGAAGAGCTAGCTGACCTTGTGCATTTGGGGACACCCACAGCAGCCTGTGCCCAATGTTTACCCACCTGTAGAGGCCCAGCCAGTCACCCTTGAGGATGCAGGTGAGCTGGGGTCCCGCATGCTCCAGGCTACGCAGGAAATCATCCTGGCGGAAGGGGCAGATCTGGGGGGGGCTCTGAGACAAAGGTAATATGAGCTCGGTGTTAAAGAGCACAGGCATGCAGGCCCTACCTTTCAGCAGGATGGAACCCTCCCTCTCCAGGATGTATCTAGAGCTCTTCACCGCACCCCGCTTGGGACAGATCCCTGGACAGCCCTGAAGAGTTCTGTTAGTGGCCCTCCCTTGCAGTCCTTATTTCTCTGCCCTGGATGGGATGCCTGGCGGACACAGGGTCAACTTCATGCCCTGGTGGCTTCTGCATCACAGCCACCATCTCTGTTCCATGTGGACACCTGTCTCAGGCCTTCCCTTCTGGGTGCGGGGGTTGAACTGACCCTCCCCAGAACTCCCTGGACGCCCACCTTCCAGGGTGTGATGCTCTTCTGCAGTGGCATGAGGCTGGCCATGTAGTGCTCCTGGAGGGGAAGGGACAAGGAGTGAGTGTGAGCCACAACCCCCCGACCATCTCTCCCTCAGGCCCACTGCTGGCACACCCCGCCTGTCTCACCAGAGGGATGATGAAACTCTGTGTGAGCTCTAGGAAGTGCCGCCTCAGCAGGGCACTCTGTGCATCCCATGGCCGCTTCTTCTGTACGCCCTGCCAGAGGAAGCAGGGGACTGAGTCTCAGCATTGGCTGGTACCCTGCATCCTTCACGGCACACAAGTACCCATGTCCAGGCCCTACCCAAGAGCCTGTACCTTGAGCAGTCTTTTAAGCAATGCTTTGTCCCGGTGGAGGTGAGCAGTATAGGAGGTGTAGAGGCCTGACAGGAAGTCAGAGTTGTGGCTGTCCATTCAGCCTCCCTTCCACGCTCCCACAGCTCTACTGATGATGAAGAGGGTTGTCTGATCTGCCTACAGCCCCATTCCCTCGACAGAACCTGCACGTCTCCTACCCCATCCGTCCCGAGACTCAAGAGACCTGCTAAAGAAGACAATGTCCCCCCACCTGCCACCATGGGGCCTGAATAGAAAGAAAAAGAGTCAGAAGGCCTGGCCATCACCACTGGAGCAATCTACCAAGTGCAGGACAGGCCTTACCCGAGTAGATGGGGGCTGCAGCCCAAGGGGGAAGCACAGACCTGGTTTGGTGTCGAGGGTCTTCAGCCGTGAGGGTTTTTTAAGCTTGACCTGCTTAGGAAGGTCCCCTGTGAAATAGACCCAGTAGCCACGGCTCAGTACCCACAGCTCTGCCTATGCCTATGGCTTCAGAGGTATTGGATACAGAACCCCACCTAAGGTCCCAAGCTGGTGAGGCTTATAGCCTCTGGTCTTCTCACCTGACATCTTGGGCTCCCCAATTCGGAGGACATGAGGCCAGTGCTGGAGTGTTTTGATAAAGAAAGGGTTTGTGACTCCCAGGACCACGTTTGGTCTAGAGAGAGAGAAAGAGACAAGAGGCAGAGAGAGACCTAGGGGAGGTAGTGTGTGAGAGCGGGAAGGAAGGACATGAACTTACGGAGCCTGTGTTCGCGTCGTGAGCTCCTTGAACTCGCTGTCGTGAATGGTGAAGTAGGGGCGGAAGTCACAGCAGAACTTCAGGGGCTGTAGGCAGCTGCGGGGGTAGGGCAGCAAGGAATGTGTAAGGCGGGGGTAACCAGGCACAGCCAGAACAGTCGAGTGGGTAAAGTCTGCACCTGGTCAGGGCTAGCACCAGCTCTGAAGACACGTCAGGCGAGGGTGCCAGGACCACGAGCGGCTCCCCAAGGAGCATGAGCTCCCACAGGGTCTGCACATGGGTTAGTACCGGCCGGAAGCACCTGGTGAGGAGAGAGCAATTGGGCCAGTCAGGCAGCCCTGTTACAAAAGTGCCCTGGTAAGCACAGGGCACTACCTCTCCCCAAGATAGCAGTAAGGATGGTCCAAGTGTAAGGGGTGTCTCAGATCGCCAAAGTCACCCCACGTTCTGAAAGACCACCTGAGCTAGTGCTGGCCTAGGGGACCCGACCTGGACCCTGCCTGTGACCCAGGGGTCTACCAATCCAGGGCTTTGCTATCCCTATTGCCTCTTATGCCTCCAGACTAAAGTCCTGGCTCCTGTTGGGCCCAGGATGGAAGAAGATAATCTCAAAGTCCAGGATTCCTTGAAGACACCTAGAAAGGCCCAAAGGGGCAGCCTCTGAGAGCAAATGTCTCCCTTACAACCTCTCTGAGCAAAGTACCTTCCTGCCCACTGTGCGCATTTTCCCTTAGTCAGACACTTGGCTGCAGGTCTCCTGTGCAAGTTTCTCAAGGGTCACTCAGATGAGAGCTCTCTCTTGGCAAGTTGTGCCCTGCATGACATACACACTTGTGTGTGTGTGACTGTGGGTAGGCGCCCTCAGAGCAGCCTGTGGTACCCTACAGGGCTCACCTAAACAGATCCAGGTCATGGACACTAGTGAGGACGACAGGGGCTGGCAGCAGGTTCTGAGAAGGGAAGGGAAGGCAGGTCAGGCCCAGGTGAACGCTCTCTCCGATGACAGTCCTGCAGCCCCATGCCACTCCCTCCCCAGCACAGGCTCCACACTGAAAATCCTGGCCACCACCCTGGCCTTGCCTAGGTCTGGCCACCCACAAAGGAGGCTGGTGAGGCAGAGGCGACAACCACCCAAGCCCAGGGACAGGGCTCAGGCGAAGGCCCAGCTCCTTCTACCCCATCCCCCACCTCTTGGTCACACTGCTTTGGAGGATTGGATTCCAGCTTGTCCACCCTGGACGGAATGCGCACCTAGAAAGGAAGGAAGCAGCTGCCACAAACGGAGTAGAGTGTCTCCACCCACCAACACTGGCATCGCTTACCCTTCAGCTGCTCCTCACCTGAATGACGACTCCCATGATAGGCAGGTTCAGAGTCTGCCCCGGCACGGGGGCTGGCCACTGGTCAATCTCATTGCACACTGTGGACATAGGTGGCCAATGTCAGGAGCTGTCCCAAAGGGCTGAGATGAGACAGCGCTGGCCAGGTCTGATGGCCACTCACCTGCTTCCAGGCATGGTGCCAGCTTCTCAAAGTACTCAGGGGCGATCAGGCTTAGGAGTGACTGAAACAGCCGGACAAATGGCAGGCGGGACACCAACACTAAAGACTGTGATGATGCAGGGCCAGTCAGAGGGCATTCAGCTACAGACATCATTCCTATAATTCAGGAGCCCATGGCAACCCTGAAGCCACGCTTACCCAGAGCTGGTCAGGGCAGCACATCCCTGTCACCCCAAGGGACAGCGGCCACAGAACAGCCAAACTCATGTATCGGGATTGGACAAGAGAGAGCCTGATGTGTCTGCACCCTGAGCGAGTGCAGATAACCACAGGGTAGACAACCCCAGGTGAGAGCAGGGGTTAGGATTGGGCCCAGGGCCTTCAGAGGGAAGAGTGAGCTGCCTAAGGGGTCCTTATCCTGGCAGTGTGGTGACACCAGCAGGACCTGAGGAGCTGGGATATTCTGGGCCTCAAGTGCCATCCTAGGCAAAGAAAGGCTGCAGGAAGAACTGGGCCCAGTGGCGGCTCCTTGGTCCTGCTACCCAGGTGGGCTGCAGATGCGTAGGTACCCCTGGAGGCTCAGGACTGCTCTCTAGCTGTCCTGCGGCTGTCCACCATTTGCTACCTCTCCACAGCACTAGCTCACAGCGGCAGGCAGCTCACCTTCTGGAAGTAGCCCCTCTTCATAGAGCTGTCCTTCACCTGTCTGAAGTACACGTAGCCCAGGTAGTGCGCCGGCTCTCTCTGTAAGGAGTGCAGTGTTAGCCATGCCCTAAGCAGGGGCTGTTAAGGAGGAAACCTAAGGCCAGGCACGGTGGTACACGCCTTTAGTCCTGGCACTCCGGGTTAGGGTTGGGAGGCAGAGGCAGACGGATCTCTATGAGTTCAAGGCCAGCCTGTTCTACATAGTGAGTTCCAGGACAGCCAGGGCTACAGTGAGACCCTGTCTTTCTTTCTTTCTTTCTTTCTTTCTTTCTTTCTTTCTTTCTTTCTTTCTTTCTTTCTTTCTTTCTCTCTTTCTCTCTCTCTCTCTCTCTCTCTCTCTCTCTCTCTTTCTTTCTTTCTTTCTTTTTTGGTGTTTCAAGACAGGGTTTCTCTGTGTAGCTTTGCGCCTTTCCTGGAACTCGCTTTGGAGACCAGGCTGGCCTCGAACTCACAGAGATCCACCTGCCTCGAGACCCTGTCTTTAAAACAAACCAACAAACCAACAAAAAACCCTAAGAAATATCTAGGAATCCAGAAGATGTAGGAGGCACTTGCAGACTAGGGCCTGCCCTGCGTCTACCACAGTGGGATGCAGGATTCCCTAGTTCAGAAGGTGGGCTAAACCAGTCTAGAGGATGGCCACTGACACAGAAAGGACTTGGCCAACATGAGAGTGCCCAGGACCCCTGGAAGGCCCTGCAGACTTCTGCTCACTGAGCCCCAGCTTATTTAATCACACAGGTGCCCAGCCAGGGAGACATGATGTACAGCATCCATTTAGTGATCCTGGTGAACCCCGGAAGAGCTGGCCCAGGTGGAGACCCCCAGTGGAGGACCAGCAGCTTACAGTTATTGACCTCACAGGATGGGCCTGGCCAACACCTCTACCGCACAAGCCCAAGAGCTTATGTTAAGTTATGTTAAGTTCACAGCCAGGAGCCAGGGCGGGGCCCCTAGTAAAGGGAAAGAAGACACAGACCAGATACATCCCACTACTCACCTGCAGTGCCAAAGGGGCCTTGTTGTTATAGGGCCTGTCGTCACCATGCCAGAGGCTCCTCTGTCCTCCACACTGACGCATACGGAAACTGAACTGAGTGTCTCCAAGGCATCCTGAAAAGAGGCAGCCCCACCACACGTCATGAATGGGAGAATCTCCTCCCCCTATCAGGGGTGAGGACTGTGGTACAAGGGCAAATGCCCACTCAAGGGAAAACTAACTTGACGATCTGATTCCCAACAGACTCCTATCCTGATACATCACATAAGAGTCTTGGAATGAATGAACCGATGCAGATGCAGAGACCCATCCCTGCAGGAGCCTGACTCAACCAGCCCGGGGCAGGAGAATACACTACACAGTGCTCACTTGGTGGCTGCTGTAATGGAGTGAAAGAGACCAGATCGCCCAGGTATCTGGCTATCTATGGGTTTTAGAGAACCTGGCTATCTTGCTGCAGCTGGGGCTCTGGTGAGGGTCCATCCTTACAGTGCCTCGTAGACTGCTGGCAGCCTACATACCGCTGGCCCCATCACTCTACTTTTTGCCAGTCACCTTCCAACCCCACAACCGGTGTCCGGTTCAGGGAGTGTGGGATTACCTACCTGAGTGGGAGTCTGGAAAGGACAGGTAGCAGATGCTGCTTTTCTGAAACAAACGGAGTTCCAGTGAGGGCTGGCTCACTCCTGGGGACATCCACTCCCAAGAAGTCCAAGACCTACCTCCTTGTCTGTGAGCTGGAAGTCACGTGGGTAGACTAGCTGCAGGGGAAGACAGAGCACTTGGTGATAATGTATCTATCTGCCTGAAGTGACGTCCACTAAGACAGCTCATCAGCAGTCATAAGCATGTGTTTGCTATCCTTCTGGCCCACTCCCTGGCCTCCCAGTGACCTCCTCCTTCCCTACATCATGTTGAACCTTACATCAGAACCTTCTCCTCGATTCTGATTCCTCTTCTCCATGACCTTTAGCCCTAGTTAGACTGGGTGTGCTTGCTAGTTTTCCATCGACTTGACACTAGCTAGCCAGAGTCATTTGGGAAGAATGACTCTCAATTGAGGAAATTCCTCCATAAGACTGGCCTGTAGGCAAGTCCGTAGTACATTTTCCTAATTAGCGAATGATGTAGGAAGGCCCAGCCTGTTGTGGCCTCGACTGGTGGTCCTGGGTGATATAAAAAAACCGAGCTGAGAGCCAGGCATGGTTGTACACGCCTTCGATCCCAGAGGGAGAGACTGAGACCAAAGAAAGTCTGTTTCAGGGGAACTCCCTCCCTCAAAAAGCCAATATAAGTGGAGGCAGAGCCAGCCTGGTCTACATAGTGAGTTCTTTGTAGCTAGGACAGCCCTAAAGACCCTCAAAAACCAAACAAGCGGAAAAAAAAAAAAAAAAAAAAAAAGTATGTGTATGGCCCGAGGTGGTGGTGGTGGTGGTGGTGGTGGTGGTGGTGGTGGTGGTGGTGGTGGCGCACACCTTTAATCCCAGCATGCACTCAGGAGGCAGAGGCAGGCACATCTCTCTGAGTTTACAGCCGGCCTGGTCTACAGAGTTCCAGAACAGCAGACGTGATATGGAAGAAGCCATGTCTCAAAACATATACACTCTGCCAACAAAAAAGAATTACACTTTTCTGTTTAGAAGATTTTAAACCTCTAGGCTCTCATCATCTGAGCCACAGCATTTCCCAACCACAAAGGTATGCTGCAGCAGCTGTCTCAAGGGTCACTTTTCAGCCTTACCTCAGCTACACTCACAACCTCTCAGGGTCTCACAGGTCACTCTGACATCACGGTCAGCCTCTGAGACACCGTCATCTAGTCATCTACAATGGACCTCCTGTGATGGTCAGCTCCCTGGTTTGTGTCAGGGCTCTTTAGAACATAGACATTATCTTGACTGGACCTGCAAATGCCTCACTGAGCCTGAAACATTTTCTCCCTCCTCCCCTCCTCCTCCTCCTCCTCCTCCCCCTCCTCCCCCTCCTCCTCTTCTCTTTACCTTTCTGGTGGTTTTTGTTTAGTTGGTTTTTTTGCTGAGACCAGGTCTCACTGTGTATAGCTTTGGCTGTCTGTGGAATTCATTAAGTTGACCAGGCTGGCCTTGAACTCATAAGAGATCAGCCTGCTTCTGTCTCCAGAGTACTGGGATTAGACATGTACCACCCACCATGCCCGTCTTTTTTCTTTCTTTCTTTCTTTCTTTCTTTCTTTCTTTCTTTCTTTCTTTCTTTCTTCTTTCTTCAGACAAAGTCTGATTCTGTAGCTCAGGCTACTCTGGAACTCACTATATAATCCATATTGGCCTCAAACTTATGATCCTGCCTCAGCCTCCCGCACACTGGGTTTGCATGTACCCCAGCCTGGCTGATATTTTCATCTTTATCTAGAAGAGAAGCTGTCTTTATGTGTAAGTGGGATGGAGGCCTTCATGCCAGAGAAAGACCACATCAAAAGCCTATGGCCCTGCCCAGCTGCACACAGCTGGTGACCAGATGCCAAAGGTTGAGAAGTGCTCCAAGTAGAGGGGCCAAGCAGGGCCTCACAGGGTCTGGATCTGATTCTAAGTGAAAGGGGAGTGCCACAGGATTTCTAGCAGGAAAACCAGAAACGAACTTATGGGTGATATCGGAGACTGCAGCAGACACAATGTAAAACCTGGGGGGGAGATGGACCCTAGGAACTCTGGCTGGAGCAACTGAGGGCAGGAGGTATTTTTGCCTCTTTGGGGGAAAGGGCCACGGAAGATGCTGCGGAAAATAAATTGATGGATAGGCAATCAGGCCTTGGAGACCGTCCCTTTCTAGGCCTGGGAAGCGCTCCTAGAGCTCTGAGGAAGAGGCTCCTCTTGGAGAGGTGACGGGCGATAGGAAAGAGGGTTAGGAAAGAGGAGGTCGCTAAGCTAGTCACTAGTCGAAGGAAGTGGGGGAAAGGTCAGCCTGAGGATACAAAGTATACAGAGAGGCGACGAGGAGGACCCTAGACCAAGCAGGAAGGCTACAGGCGAGGAGGCCTTGGGATCAGCTTCCTGGAGGGTGGGCGCGCAGCGGAGAGAAATGACTGGGAGGAAAAGAGCAGCAGCAGGGGTGCAGGCGAGGGAAGGGAGGAGCGTGGCGGGGGAGGGGCATCGGGAGAGGAGGGACGTCCGGAGAGGAGGGGCGTCTGGAGAGGTTCAGGCCGCGGAAGGAGAGGCACTGGGACCGTTCTGGGGGGCCGGCCAGCCCACCCACTTACCTCCAGCGCCTGGCCCAGCTCCAGATCGAAGGTGACCACGCAGACGCACTCCAGCCAGGCAGAGAAGCGCGCCCAGGGTATCGCCGAGGCCCGCGTTGTACGGCCGGAGGACGTGGACCTAGTCGCGCCTAGTCCTCCGCCACCCTGCCGGGGCCCGGTGCCCATCGGCACCTCCATGGTAGTAGCTCAAGCGATACCCGCACGTTGGGGGGAAACGCCGGGGTTCACCAGGCCCGCCTCGGAGCAGTCGAGCTGCCGTCGCAGGCCAGAAGGTCCCCTGAGCAGCCGCGCGCCCCCTGGCGCCAGAGGAGCGTCCGCCCTGGGGCGTCGGCTGCTGTACCAGCGAGAAAGGCCCCAGCCGGTTAGAGGGGTCTAGAGCTGGTGGCACTTCCCCATCGTGGAGGATGCGCGACCCGGGTCCGCCCGTGGGGGGCTAGTGCAGCTCTCTGAATCTGGCCGGCGAGCATTGCCGGTTCTGACATCCCTGGCCTGCGTCTGATTCGGTGGGACTGTGGGCGGTTACCAGGGCTGTCAGGCGTTTTCGCTTCCTTGAACCACATAGAATGTATTGGGCCACCTCGGGGTATCCAACCCCGGCCGTGGGTTGTGAGCTTAATGTTCATTTTGCGTGTCATCGCTGCAGGGCCTTTTCATCTACAGCGTTCATACTTGACAATCGCCCAAGCTAAGTTACCGACTAACCTCAAAAGTTCATTCATTGAAAAGTGCGAAAACCATTTCCGGTGCGGTAGTGACTCTCGCCTTAAATCTCGGCAGGAGGTAGAGGCAGGCCGATCTCAGAGTTCGGGCCAGCCTGGTCTACAGAGCGAGTTCCAGGACAGACAGGGCTACACAGAGAAACAAAAACAAAACAAACAAAAAAAGTGTTTTCACACACACACACACACACACACACACACACACACACACACACACACACAATGTTTGGGGCTGGGGAGATGACTCAGCGGGAAAGAACACCGGCTGCTTTTCCTGAAAAGTCAGGCTTGATTCTCAGCAACCGCATGGCCGCTCACAACTATAACCGCACTTCCTGTGGATCCGATGCCCTCTTCGGACCACCACGGGCGCCATGCACGCACGTGGCGCACAGGCAAACACTCTAAAAATAAATCTTTTAAAAAACCACCTCAATGTTTTAAGTTCACAATTTTGTGTCTGAATGTATAGCTCTCCTGTACTTCCTTGGTGTCCTGTCCGGGGTTGGACACCATTGATAGACCATGTCTCCACCCACCGACTCTTTATTGAAGGCCATCCTAGCTGAGTTGGCATGTCTGCCCGACCCCACTTCTACTCCAGGCTGATATGCTCACTTTCGCTAGCAAAGAGGCAGCCCGGCCAGTTAATGCTGCTGTCTTTAAGAGTAAAGAGGTTTGCCAGCCCTAATTTGGAGGCCGGGTTTATAGAAGGGTGAATTTAGAACCAAGACCGCAATGAGGCAGGCTAGAAAGAAAAAATCTGAGGGGGCAAAAGAAGGGGAATGGAGAGCCTTCCTCCTCCCCACCCCTAGCTTCTTACCAGTAGAGAAGCAAGAAATCTAGCACGATTAACAACTGCTTAAGGTCTTTTCTCTTCCCGAACTGTGAACCTGCAATTTTCCAGAAATCCCATCAGAAACCTGGTTTATAGGGAAAGAACATAGACTAAATGTCTTGTGTAACCCTTGTAACTTATGGTTTTACCCTACCAGATTGCCATCCAAGGCATTCCCAGACCTCACCCATCCTACGTATGGGGGGTGGGGGAGGATTAGTGATCTTTTGAGATACAACCTGAGAGCCATCAAGATGGGATATATGATCAATGCTAAACAATTATAACTCTCCCTTACAGAGCTCATACCTATGGATTTGTCTTACTGGCTCCTTGAGAAGCCTACACCTATTCCCTTGGATGTCTTACTTTCTTCTGAGTCCCCTACCCCCAAACACACACCCTCATTTGAGACAGGATCTCTATGTAGTGCTGGCTGGGGGGGGGGGGGGACTTGATATGCAGACCAGGCTCATCTTGAACTCACAGAGCTCTGCCTGCGTCTGCTGGGTTTAAAAACGGCCATCATCACACACTTGCGTTGTCTCTCTTAACCCCTGTGCTTACGTCTCCATTAAAATATTTTTTTATTAAGCCCCAGCTCTTATTCTGTTGGAAGTTGGAGCAAAGTGCTGATGGAGATAATGAGGGTGAAAAGTCTTTTTAGCTCACGTGTTGCTGTTTCACTCTTCATTGTCTCAGAGCCCTCTTTTTGTCATGGAAGTGCCTATCATAATCCTAAATAATAAAGGATTATGTTTATATCAATAAAGATGATGTTTCCATCCAAAAAAAAAAAAAAAAAACAAACCTCAAATTCTGCTCCATAAAATGGCTAGTCTTGGAATGTCATTCTTTTCTATGTCAAAGCTACAAATCCAAGTCTGGTTTTAGCTGAGATCCCTAAAGGTCTAGAACTCAGGCTACTGAGAACGGCAGTATAGCAATACTATCTAGCATACTTTGACTTTAGGTGTTTTTATTTTTTAAGCCCTAAAGTGCTTCTTCCAAAATTACTGACTTAGACCAGGTTTCAGCAAAAATCTTCAAATCTTTTTTTGGGGGCGTAGGGAGGTTGGAGACAGGGTTTCTCTATGTCAGCCCCTGGAACTCACTTTGTAGACCAGGCTAGCCTTGAACTCACAGAGACCCACCTGCCTCTGCCTCCCAAGTGCTGGGATTAATGGTGTTCCAAGCAGCTGGGGCGGTGGTGGCGCATGCCTTTAGTCCCAGCACTGGGAGGCAGAGGCAGGTGGATCTCCGTGAATTCGAGGCCAAGCCTAGGCTACAGAGTGAGTTCCAGGAAAGACGCAAAAGCTACACAGAGAAACCCTTGCTCAAAAAACCAAAAAAAAAAAAAAAAAAAAAAAAAGGCTGTCCCAGCTTCAATTTCCAAGTCTTAAATAGTTTTTCCATTCATGTGAACTCATGGGAAGGCCAAGTGGACCTTTGAAATGCATATCATCAAAGTGGAAAAGAATGTAAAGGTTTCCCCCAACACCTATTTGTTATTGTTGTTGTTCATTGACTTTTAATTGCCTAGAAATTATGCACTTGCAGTCCATCTGCCAAAAGCAGTCATGAGGTTCAAAGCGGGGGTGTGAGCTTATGGTTACTTTATGCGCTACAAAATCATGATCTTTTTAATTACCACATTTCGTTGAGTTTAAGATAATTGTTCTGTAAATAAGAAAACTGCTACCAACTGCACAGTAGCAAGTGAAGTAAGCCCATTTTGTCCACCTGCAGTATGCCAGTCACTGAAAGGACTGATTTTGCAAGTGGAAATGAGAGTCAGTCTCAACTGTTTCCCCCAGGATAGAGTTTGATAGGTATCTTGGTTGGCTGAATTGGGGAAAGTAGAAGTGGGGTGATCCATGCATGTATAACTAGCTAAACAGCAAGTTACCATCTGCATCTTTCAAATTAGTGATTATCTTTTGTTTTAAAAAATATTATCAGGCCGGGGCGGTGGTGGCGCACGCCTTTAATCCCAGCACTTGGGAGGCAGAGCCAGGTGGATCTCTGTGAGTTCGAGGCCAGCCTGGGCTACCAAGTGAGTTCCAGGAAAGGCGCAAAGCTACATAGAGAAACCGCTGTCTCGAAAAAAAATAAATAAATAAAAAAAAAATAAAAAAAAAAATAAATAAATAAAAAATATTATCTCATTTTATGCATATGAGTGTTTTGTCCACTTGTATGTTTGTGTACCATGTATGTGCCTGGTATGTATGTGCAGAGGCAAGAAGAAGAAGGTGTCAGATCTCCTCC